>NW_027286189.1:0-36639 GCF_022747635.1 Hetaerina americana
GCAAGTGTTAATGTTAGTAAAAGAGCCCAAATTTCCAAAAATATTGCGAAAACAACTATCTTCCATTATAGATTGAATGTTTAGGTGTATAGAAGGCATTTATTTCATTTTTAGAAATTTTAAATTTTCATATTTTTCCATGAAAAGTGCCAATACCCCCCCCTTTGGGTTCTAGGTGAAAATCTCTTTCGACACGAATCAAACAAAAATGTTTCCATGGTGTGTATTGTTCTTCATTTTCATCAAATAAACAAAATAAAACCCAGAATAAATCATCAAAGACAAGAAATGAGCATAAAAGATGCCTCAGCGCAAGTGTTTATGTTAGTAAAAGAGCCCAAATTTCCAAAAATATTGCAAAAAACAACAATCTTCCATTATAGAGTGAATGTTTGAGGTGTTTAGAAGGCATTTATTTCATTTTTAGAAATTTTAATTTTTCACATTTTTCCATGAAAAGTGCCAACCCCCCCTTTAGGTTCTAGGTGAAAATCTCACTCGACACGAATCAAACAAAAATGTTTCCATGGTGTGTATTGTTGTTCTTTTTCATCAAATAAACAAAATAAAACCCAGAATAAATCAATAAAGACAAGAATTGAGCATAAAAGATGCCTCAGCGCAAGTGTTAATGTTAGTAAAAGAGCCCAAATTTCCAAAAATATTGCGAAAAACAACAATCTTCCACTATAGAGTGAATGTTTGAGGTGTATAGAAGGCATTTATTTCATTTTTAGAAATTTTAATTATTCACAGTTTTTTCCATGAAAAGTGCCAATTCCCCCCCCCTTTGGGTTCTAGGTAAAAATCTCACTCGACACGAATCAAACAAAATGTTTCAATGGTGTGCATTGTTGTTAATTTTCATCAAATAAACAAAAATAAAACCCAGAATAAATCATTAAAGACAAGAAATGAGCATAAAAGATGCCTCAGCGCAAGTGTTAATGTTAGTAAAAGAGCCCAAATTTCAAAAATATTGAGGAAAAACAACAATCTTCCATTATAAAGTGAAGGTTTGAGGTGTATAGAAGGCATTTATTTCATTTTTAGAAATTTTAATTTTTCACATCTTTTTCCATGAAAAGTGCCAATACCCCCCCCCATTGGGTTCTAGGTGAAAATCTAACTCGAACGAATCAAACAAAAATGTTTCCATGGTGTGTATTGTTGATCATTTTCATCAAATAAACAAAATAAAACCCAGAATAAATCATTAAAGCCAAGAAATGAGCATAAAAGATGCCTCAGCGCAAGTGTAAATGTTAGTAAAAGAGCCCAAATTTCCAAAAATATTGCGAAAAACAACAATCTTCCATATAGAGTGAATGTTTGAGGTGTATAGAAGGCATTTATTTCATTTTTAGAATTTTAATTATTCACATTTTTCCATGAAAAGTGCTTATTCCCCCCCCCTTTGGGTTCTAGGTGAAAATCTCACTCGACACGAATCAAACAAAAATGTTTCCATGGTGTGCATTGTTGTTCATTTTCATCAAATAAACAAAATAAACCCAGAATAAATCATTTAAGACAAGAAATGAGCATAAAAGATGCCTCAGCGCAAGTGTTAATGTTAGTAAAAGAGCCCAAATTTCCAAAAATATTGCGAAAAACAACAAGCTTCCATTAAAGAGTGGAATGTTTGAGGAGTATAGAAGGCATTTATTTCATTGTTTGAATTTTAATTTTTCACATTTTTCCATGATAAAGTGCCAATACCCCCCCCCCATTGGGTTCTAGGTGAAAATCGCACTCGACACGAATCAAACAAAAATGTTTCCATGGTGTGTATTGTTGTTCATTTTCATCAAATAAACATAATAAAACCCAGAATAAATCATTAAAGACAAGAAATGAGCATAAAAGATGCCTCAGGGCAAGTGTTAATGTTAGTAAAAGAGCCCAAATTTCCAAAAATATTGCGAAAACAACAATCTTCCATTATAGATTGAATGTTTAGGTGTATAGAAGGCATTTATTTCATTTTTAGAAATTTTAATTTTTCATATTTTTCCATGAAAAGTGCCAATACCCCCCCTTTGGGTTCTAGGTGAAAATCTCTTTCGACACGAATCAAACAAAAATGTTCCATGGTGTGTATTGTTGTTCATTTTCATCAAATAAACAAAATAAAACCCAGAATAAATCATTAAAGCCAAGAAATGAGCATAAAAGATGCCTCAGCGCAAGTGTTAATGTTAGTAAAAGAACCCAAATTTCCAAAAATATTGTGAAAAACAACAATTTTCCATTATAGAGTGAATGTTTGAGGTGTATAGAAGGCATTTATTTCATTTTTAGAAATTTTAATTTTTCACATTTTTCCATGAAAAGTGATCTTTGGGTTCTAGGTAAAAATCTCACTCGACACGAATCAAACAAAAATGTTTCCATGGTGTGTATTGGTGTTCATTTTCATCAAACAAACAAAATAAAACCCAGAATAAATCATTAAAGACAAGAAATGAGCATAAAAGATGCCTCAGCGTAAGTGTTAATGCTAGTAAAAGAGCCCCAAATTTCCAAAAATATTGCGAAAACAACAATCTTCCATTATAGAGTGAATGTTTGAGGTGTATAGAAGGCATTTATTTCATTTTTAGAAATTTTAATTATTCACATTTTTTCCATGAAAAGTGCCAATTCCCCCCCCCTTTGGGTTCTAGGTAAAAATCTCACTCGACACGAATCAAACAAAAATGTTTCAATGTGTGCATTGTTGTTAATTTTCATCAAATAAACAAAATAAAACCCAGAATAAATCATTAAAGACAAGAAATGAGCATAAAAGATGCCTCAGCGCAAGTGTTAATGTTAGTAAAAGAGCCCAAATTTCCAAAAATATTGCGGAAAACAACAATCTTCCATTATAGAGTGAAGGTTTGAGGTGTATAGAGGCATTTATTTCATTTTTAGAAATTTTAATTTTTCACATTTTTTCCATGAAAAGTGCTTATTCCCCCCCCCCTTTGGGTTCTAGGTGAAAATCTCACTCGACACGAATCAAACAAAAATGTTTCCATGGTGTGCATTGTTGTTCATTTTCATCAAATAAACAAAATAAAACCCAGAATAAATCATTTAAAGACAAGAAATGAGCATAAAAGATGCCTCAGCGCAAGTGTTAATGTTTGTAAAAGAGCCCACATTTTCAAAAAATACCGCGAAAAACAACAATCTTCCATTATAGAGTGAATGTTTGAGGTGTATAGAAGGCATTTATTTCATTTTTAGAAATTTTAATTTTTTACATTTTTCCATGAAAAGTGCCAAATACCCCCCCCTTTGGGTTCTAGGTAAAAATCTCACTCGACACGAATCAAACAAAAATGTTTCAATGGTGTGCATTGTTGTTAATTTTCATCAAATAAACAAAATAAAACCCAGAATAAATCATTAAAGACAAGAAATGAGCATAAAAGATGCCTCAGCGCAAGTGTTAATGTTAGTAAAAGAGCCCAAATTTCCAAAAATATTGCGGAAACAACAATCTTCCATTATAGAGTGAATGTTTTGAGGTGTATAGAAGGCATTTATTTCATTTTTAGAAATTTTAATTTTTCACATTTTTCCATGAAAAGTGCCAATACCCCCCCCCTTTGGGTTCTAGGTGAAAATCTCACTCGACACGAATCAAACAAAAATGTTTCCATGGTGTGCATTGTTGTTCATTTTTCATCAAATTAACAAAATAAAACCCAGAATAAATCATTAAAGACAAGAAATGAGCATAAAAGATGCCTCAGCGCAAGTGTTAATGTTTGTAAAGAGCCCACATTTTCAAAAATACCGCGAAAAAACAACAATCTTCCATTATAAGAGTGAATGTTTGAGGTGTATAGAAGGCATTTATTTCATTTTTAGAAATTTTAATTTTTTACATTTTTTCCATGAAAAGTGCCAATACCCCCCCCCTTTGGGTTCTAGGTGAAAATCTCTTTCGACACGAATCAAACAAAAATGTTTCCATGGTGTGTATTGTTGTTCATTTTCATCAAATAAACAAAATAAAACCCAGAATAAATCATGATAGACAAGAAATGAGCATAAAAGATGCCTCAGCGCAAGTGTTAATGTTAGTAAAAGAGCCCAAATTTCCAAAAATATTGCGAAAAACAACAATCTTCCATTAAAGAGTGAATGTTTGAGGAGTATAGAAGGCATTTATTTCATTGTTAGAAATTTTAATTTTTCACATTTTTTCCATGAAAAGTGCCAATACCCCCCCCCTTTGGGTTCTAGGTGAAAATCTCACTCGACACGAATCAAAAAAAAATGTTTCCATGGTGTGTATTGTTGTTCATTTTCATCAAATAAACAAAATAAAACCCAGAATAAATCATTAAAGACAAGAAATGAGCATAAAAGATGCCTCAGCGCATGTGTTAATGTTAGTAAAAGAGCCCAAATTTCCAAAAATATTGCGAAAAACAACAATCTTCCATTATAGAGTGAATGTTTGAGGTGTATAGAAGGCATTTATTTCATTTTTAGAAATTTTAATTATTCTCATTTTTCCATGAAAAGTGGCAATACACCCCCCTTTGGGTTCTAGGTGAAAATCTCACTCGATACGAATCAAACAAAAATGATTCCATGGTGTGTATTGTTGTTCATTTTCATCAAATAAACAAAATAAAACCCAGAATAAATCATTAAAGACAAGAAATGAGCATAAAAGATGCCTCAGCGCAAGTGTTAATGTTAGTAAAAGAGCCCAAATTTCCAAAAATATTGCGAAAAAACAACAATCTTTCCATTATAGAGTGAATGTTTGAGGTGTATAGAAGGCATTTATTTCATTTTTTAGAAATTTTAATTTTTCACATTTTTTCCATGAAAAGTGCCAAAACCCCCCCCCCTTGTGGGTTCTAGGTAAAAATCTCACTCGAGACGAATCAAACAAAAATGTTTCCATGGTGTGTATTGCTTGTTATTTTCATCAAATAAACAAAATAAAACCCAGAATAAATCATTAAAGACAAGAAATGAGCATAAAAGATGCCTTCAGCGCAAGTGTTAATGTTAGTAAAAGAGCCCAAATTTCCAAAAATATTGCGGAAAACAACAATCTTCCATTATAGAGTGAAGGTTTGAGGTGTATAGAAGGCATTTATTTCATTTTAGAAATTTTAATTTTTCACATTTTTCCATGAAAAGTGCCAATACCCCCCCCCATTGGGTTCTAGGTGAAAATCTAACTCGAAACGAATCAAACAAAAATGTTTCCATGGTGTGTATTGTTGTTCATTTTCATCAAATAAACAAAATAAAACCCAGAATAAATCATTAAAGCCAAGAAATGAGCATAAAAGATGCCTTAGCGCAAGTGTTAATGCTAGTAAAAGAGCCCAAATTTCCAAAAAATATTGCGAAAAACAACAATCTTCCATTATAGAGTGAATGTTTGAGGTGTATAGAAGGCATTTATTTCATTTTTAGAAATTTTAATTATTCACATTTTTCCAATGAAAAGTGCTTATTCCCCCCCCCTTTGGGTTCTAGGTGAAAATCTCACTCGACACGAATCAAACAAAAATGTTTCCATGGTGTGTATTGTTGTTCATTTTCATCAAATAAACATAATAAAACCCAGAATAAATCATTAAAGACAAGAAATGAGCATAACAGATGCCTCAGGGCAAGTGTTTAATGTTAGTAAAAGAGCCCAAATTTCCAAAAAACATTGCGAAAAAACAACAATCTTCCATTAAAGAGTTAATGTTTGAGGTGTATAGAAGGCATTTATTTCATTTTTAGAAATTTTAATTTTTTCATTTTCTCATGAAAAGTGCCAATACCTGAAAATCTCACTCGACACGAATCAAACAAAAAATGTTTCCATGGTGTGTATTGTTGTTCATTTTCATCAAATAAACAAAATAAAACCCAGAATAAATCATGATAGACAAGAAATGAGCATAAAAGATGCCTCAGCGCAAGTGTTAATGTTAGTAAAAGAGCCCAAATTTCCAAAAATATTGCGAAAAAACAACAATCTTCCATTAAAGAGTGAATGTTTGAGGAGTATAGAAGGCATTTATTTCATTGTTAGAAATTTTAATTTTTCACATTTTTCCATGAAAAGTGCCAATACCCCCCCCCTTTGGGTTCTAGGTGAAAATCTCACTCGACACGAATCAAAAAAAAAATGTTTCCATGGTGTGTATTGTTGTTCATTTTTCATCAAATAAACAAAATAAAACCCAGAATAAATCATTAAAGACAAGAAATGAGCATAAAAGATAGCCTCAGCGCATGTGTTAATGTTAGTAAAAGAGCCCAAATTTCCAAAAATATTGCGAAAAACAACAATCTTCCATTATAGAGTGAATGTTTGAGGTGTATAGAAGGGCATTTATTTCATTTTTAGAAATTTTAATTTTTCACATTTTTCCATGAAAAGTGCCAATACCCCCCCCCCATTGGGTTCTAGGTGAAAATCTAACTCGAAACGAATCAAACAAAAATGTTTCCCATGGTGTGTATTGTTGTTTCATTTTCATCAAATAAACAAAATAAAACCCAGAATAAAATCATTAAAGCCAAGAAATGAGCATAAAAGATGCCTCAGCGCAAGTGTTAATGTTAGTATATAGAGCCCAAAGTTTCCAAAAAATATTGCGAAAAACAACAATCTTCCATTATAGAGTGAATGTTTGAGTGTATAAGGAAGGTATTCATTTTAGAAATTTTAATTTCATTCACATTTTTCATGAAAAATTTTATTATTCCATTTTCTAGTGCTTATTCCCCCCCCCCTTTGGGTTCTAGGTGAAAATCTCACTCGACACGAATCAAACAAAAATGTTTCCATGGTGTGCATTGTTGTTCATTTTCATCAAATAAACAAAATAAAACCCAGAATAAATCATTTAAGACAAGAAAATGAGCATAAAAAGATGCCTCAGCGCAAGTGTTAATGTTAGTAAAAGAGCCCACATTTTCAAAAATACCGCGAAAAACAACAATCTTCCATTATAGAGTGAATGTTTGAGGTGTATAGAAGGCATTTATTTCATTTTTAGAAATTTTAATTTTTTTACATTTTTCCATGAAAAGTGCCAATACCCCCCCCTTTGGGTTCTAATACCCCCCCCTTTGGGTTCTAGGTGAAAATCTCACTCGACACGAATCAAACAAAAATGTTTCCATGGTGTGTATTGTTGTTCATTTTCATCAAATAAACAAATAAAACCCAGAATAAATCATGATAGACAAGAAATGAGCATAAAAGATGCCTCAGCGCAAGTGTTAATGTTAGTAAAAGAGCCCAAATTTCCAAAATATTGCGAAAAACAACAATCTTCCATTATAGAGTGAAGGTTTGAGGTGTATAGAAGGCATTTAGTTCATTTTTAGAAATTTTAATTATTCACATTTTTCCATGAAAAGTGCTTATTCCCCCCCCCCTTTGGGTTCTAGGTGAAAATCTCACTCGACACGAATCAAACAAAAATGTTTCCATGGTGTGCATTGTTGTTCATTTTCATCAAATAAACAAAATAAAACCCAGAATAAATCATTAAAGACAAGAAATGAGCATAAAAGATGCCTCAGCGCAAGTGTTAATGTTAGTAAAAGAGCCCACATTTCCAAAAATACCGCGAAAAACAACAATCTTCCATTATAGAGTGAATGTTTGAGGTTGTATAGAAGGCAATTTATTTCATTTTTAGAAATTTTAATTTTTTACATTTTTCCATGAAAAGTGCCAATACCTGAAAATCTCACTCGACACGAATCAAACAAAAATGTTTCCATGGTGTGTATTGTTGTTCATTTTCATCAAATAAACAAAATAAAACCCAGAATAAATCATTAAAGCCAAGAAATGAGCATAAAAGATGCCTCAGCGCAAGTGTTAATGTTAGTAAAAGAGCCCAAATTTCCAAAAATATTGCGAAAAACAACAATTCCATTATAGAGTGAATGTTTGAGGTGTATAGAAGGCATTTATTTCATTTTTAGAAATTTTAATTTTTTGCATTTTTCCATGAAAAGTACCAATACCCCCCCCTCTGGGTTCTAGGTGAAAATCTCACTCGATACGAATCAAACAAAAATGTTTCCATGGTGTGTATTGTTGTTCATTTTCTTCAAATAAACAAAATAAAACCCAGAATAAATCATTAAAGACAAGAAATGAGCATAAAAGATGCCTCAGGGCAAGTGTTAATGTTAGTAAAAGAGCCCAAATTTACAAAAATATTGCGAAAAACAACAATCTTCCATTATAGAGTGAATGTTTGAGGTGTATAGAAGGCATTTATTTCATTTTTAGAAATTTTAATTTTTCACATTTTTCCATGAAAAGTGCCAATACCCCCCCCTTTGGGTTCTAGGTGAAAATCTCTTTCGACACGAATCAAACAAAAATGTTTCCATGGTGTGTATTGTTGTTCATTTTCATCAAATAAACAAAATAAAACCCAGAATAAATCATCAAAGACAAGAAATGAGCATAAAAGATGCCTCAGCGCAAGTGTTAATGTTAGTAAAAGAGCCCAAATTTCCAAAAATATTGCGAAAAACAACAATCTTCCACTATAGAGTGAATGTTTGAGGTGTATAGAAGGCATTTATTTCATTTTTAGAAATTTTAATTATTCACATTTTTCCATGAAAAGTGCCAATTCCCCCCCCTTTGGGTTCTAGGTAAAAATCTCACTCGACACGAATCAAACAAAAATGTTTCAATGGTGTGCATTGTTGTTAATTTTCATCAAATAAACAAAATAAAACCCAGAATAAATCATTAAAGACAAGAAATGAGCATAAAAGATGCCTCAGCGCAAGTGTTAATGTTAGTAAAAGAGCCCAAATTTCCAAAAATATTGAGGAAAACAACAATCTTCCATTATAAAGTGAAGGTTTGAGGTGTATAGAAGGCATTTATTTCATTTTTAGAAATTTTAATTTTTCACATTTTTCCATGAAAAGTGCCAATACCCCCCCCCATTGGGTTCTAGGTGAAAATCTAACTCGAAACGAATCAAACAAAAATGTTTCCATGGTGTGTATTGTTGATCATTTTCATCAAATAAACAAAATAAAACCCAGAATAAATCATTAAAGCCAAGAAATGAGCATAAAAGATGCCTCAGCGCAAGTGTTAATGTTAGTAAAAGAGCCCAAATTTCCAAAAATATTGCGAAAAACAACAATCTTCCATTATAGAGTGAATGTTTGAGGTGTATAGAAGGCATTTATTTCATTTTTAGAAATTTTAATTATTCACATTTTTCCATGAAAAGTGCTTATTCCCCCCCCCCCTTTGGGTTCTAGGTGAAAATCTCACTCGACACGAATCAAACAAAAATGTTTCCATGGTGTGCATTGTTGTTCATTTTCATCAAATAAACAAAATAAAACCCAGAATAAATCATTAAAGACAAGAAATGAGCATAAAAGATGCCTCAGCGCAAGTGTTAATGTTAGTAAAAGAGCCCAAATTTCCAAAAATATTGCGAAAAACAACAAGCTTCCATTAAAGAGTGAATGTTTGAGGAGTATAGAAGGCATTTATTTCATTGTTTGAAATTTTAATTTTTCACATTTTTCCATGAAAAGTGCCAATACCCCCCCCTTTGGGTTCTAGGTGAAAATCTCACTCGACACGAATCAAAAAAAAATGTTTCCATGGTGTGTATTGTTGTTCATTTTCATCAAATAAACAAAATAAAACCCAGAATAAATCATTAAAGACAAGAAATGAGCATAAAAGATGCCTCAGCGCATGTGTTAATGTTAGTAAAAGAGCCCAAATTTCCAAAAATATTGCGAAAAACAACAATCTTCCATTATAGAGTGAATGTTTGAGGTGTATAGAAGGCATTTATTTCATTTTTAGAAATTTTAATTTTTTGCATTTTTCCATGAAAAGTGCCAATACCCCCCCCCTTTGGGTTCTAGGTGAAAATCGCACTCGACACGAATCAAACAAAAATGTTTCCATGGTGTGTATTGTTGTTCATTTTCATCAAATAAACAAAATAAAACCCAGAATAAATCATTAAAGCCAAGAAATGAGCATAAAAGATGCCTCAGCGCAAGTGTTAATGTTAGTAAAAGAGCCCAAATTTCCAAAAATATTGCGAAAAACAACAATCTTCCATTATAGAGTGAATGTTTGAGGTGTATAGAAGGCATTTATTTCATTTTTAGAAATTTTAATTTTTTGCATTTTTCCATGAAAAGTACCAATACCCCCCCCTCTGGGTTCTAGGTGAAAATCTCACTCGATACGAATCAAACAAAAATGTTTCCATGGTGTGTATTGTTGTTCATTTTCTTCAAATAAACAAAATAAAACCCAGAATAAATCATTAAAGACAAGAAATGAGCATAAAAGATGCCTCAGGGCAAGTGTTAATGTTAGTAAAAGAGCCCAAATTTACAAAAATATTGCGAAAAACAACAATCTTCCATTATAGAGTGAATGTTTGAGGTGTATAGAAGGCATTTATTTCATTTTTAGAAATTTTAATTTTTCACATTTTTCCATGAAAAGTGCCAATACCCCCCCCTTTGGGTTCTAGGTGAAAATCTCTTTCGACACGAATCAAACAAAAATGTTTCCATGGTGTGTATTGTTGTTCATTTTCATCAAATAAACAAAATAAAACCCAGAATAAATCATCAAAGACAAGAAATGAGCATAAAAGATGCCTCAGCGCAAGTGTTAATGTTAGTAAAAGAGCCCAAATTTCCAAAAATATTGCGAAAAACAACAATCTTCCACTATAGAGTGAATGTTTGAGGTGTATAGAAGGCATTTATTTCATTTTTAGAAATTTTAATTATTCACATTTTTCCATGAAAAGTGCCAATTCCCCCCCCTTTGGGTTCTAGGTAAAAATCTCACTCGACACGAATCAAACAAAAATGTTTCAATGGTGTGCATTGTTGTTAATTTTCATCAAATAAACAAAATAAAACCCAGAATAAATCATTAAAGACAAGAAATGAGCATAAAAGATGCCTCAGCGCAAGTGTTAATGTTAGTAAAAGAGCCCAAATTTCCAAAAATATTGAGGAAAACAACAATCTTCCATTATAAAGTGAAGGTTTGAGGTGTATAGAAGGCATTTATTTCATTTTTAGAAATTTTAATTTTTCACATTTTTCCATGAAAAGTGCCAATACCCCCCCCCATTGGGTTCTAGGTGAAAATCTAACTCGAAACGAATCAAACAAAAATGTTTCCATGGTGTGTATTGTTGATCATTTTCATCAAATAAACAAAATAAAACCCAGAATAAATCATTAAAGCCAAGAAATGAGCATAAAAGATGCCTCAGCGCAAGTGTTAATGTTAGTAAAAGAGCCCAAATTTCCAAAAATATTGCGAAAAACAACAATCTTCCATTATAGAGTGAATGTTTGAGGTGTATAGAAGGCATTTATTTCATTTTTAGAAATTTTAATTATTCACATTTTTCCATGAAAAGTGCTTATTCCCCCCCCCCTTTGGGTTCTAGGTGAAAATCTCACTCGACACGAATCAAACAAAAATGTTTCCATGGTGTGCATTGTTGTTCATTTTCATCAAATAAACAAAATAAAACCCAGAATAAATCATTAAAGACAAGAAATGAGCATAAAAGATGCCTCAGCGCAAGTGTTAATGTTAGTAAAAGAGCCCAAATTTCCAAAAATATTGCGAAAAACAACAAGCTTCCATTAAAGAGTGAATGTTTGAGGAGTATAGAAGGCATTTATTTCATTGTTTGAAATTTTAATTTTTCACATTTTTCCATGAAAAGTGCCAATACCCCCCCCTTTGGGTTCTAGGTGAAAATCTCACTCGACACGAATCAAAAAAAAATGTTTCCATGGTGTGTATTGTTGTTCATTTTCATCAAATAAACAAAATAAAACCCAGAATAAATCATTAAAGACAAGAAATGAGCATAAAAGATGCCTCAGCGCATGTGTTAATGTTAGTAAAAGAGCCCAAATTTCCAAAAATATTGCGAAAAACAACAATCTTCCATTATAGAGTGAATGTTTGAGGTGTATAGAAGGCATTTATTTCATTTTTAGAAATTTTAATTTTTTGCATTTTTCCATGAAAAGTGCCAATACCCCCCCCTTTGGGTTCTAGGTGAAAATCGCACTCGACACGAATCAAACAAAAATGTTTCCATGGTGTGTATTGTTGTTCATTTTCATCAAATAAACATAATAAAACCCAGAATAAATCATTAAAGACAAGAAATGAGCATAAAAGATGCCTCAGGGCAAGTGTTAATGTTAGTAAAAGAGCCCAAATTTCCAAAAATATTGCGAAAACAACAATCTTCCATTATAGATTGAATGTTTAGGTGTATAGAAGGCATTTATTTCATTTTTAGAAATTTTAATTTTTCATATTTTTCCATGAAAAGTGCCAATACCCCCCCTTTGGGTTCTAGGTGAAAATCTCTTTCGACACGAATCAAACAAAAATGTTTCCATGGTGTGTATTGTTGTTCATTTTCATCAAATAAACAAAATAAAACCCAGAATAAATCATTAAAGCCAAGAAATGAGCATAAAAGATGCCTCAGCGCAAGTGTTAATGTTAGTAAAAGAACCCAAATTTCCAAAAATATTGTGAAAAACAACAATTTTCCATTATAGAGTGAATGTTTGAGGTGTATAGAAGGCATTTATTTCATTTTTAGAAATTTTAATTTTTCACATTTTTCCATGAAAAGTGATCTTTGGGTTCTAGGTAAAAATCTCACTCGACACGAATCAAACAAAAATGTTTCCATGGTGTGTATTGGTGTTCATTTTCATCAAACAAACAAAATAAAACCCAGAATAAATCATTAAAGACAAGAAATGAGCATAAAAGATGCCTCAGCGAAAGTGTTAATGCTAGTAAAAGAGCCCAAATTTCCAAAATATTGCGAAAAACAACAATCTTCCATTATAGAGTGAATGTTTGAGGTGTATAGAAGGCATTTATTTCATTTTTAGAAATTTTAATTATTCACATTTTTCCATGAAAAGTGCCAATTCCCCCCCCCTTTGGGTTCTAGGTAAAAATCTCACTCGACACGAATCAAACAAAAATGTTTCAATGGTGTGCATTGTTGTTAATTTTCATCAAATAAACAAAATAAAACCCAGAATAAATCATTAAAGACAAGAAATGAGCATAAAAGATGCCTCAGCGCAAGTGTTAATGTTAGAAAAAGAGCCCAAATTTCCAAAAATATTGCGGAAAACAACAATCTTCCATTATAGAGTGAAGGTTTGAGGTGTATAGAAGGCATTTATTTCATTTTTAGAAATTTTAATTTTTCACATTTTTCCATGAAAAGTGCTTATTCCCCCCCCTTTGGGTTCTAGGTGAAAATCTCACTCGACACGAATCAAACAAAAATGTTTCCATGGTGTGCATTGTTGTTCATTTTCATCAAATAAACAAAATAAAACCCAGAATAAATCATTAAAGACAAGAAATGAGCATAAAAGATGCCTCAGCGCAAGTGTTAATGTTTGTAAAAGAGCCCACATTTTCAAAAATACCGCGAAAAACAACAATCTTCCATTATAGAGTGAATGTTTGAGGTGTATAGAAGGCATTTATTTCATTTTTAGAAATTTTAATTTTTTACATTTTTCCATGAAAAGTGCCAATACCCCCCCCTTTGGGTTCTAGGTGAAAATCTCTTTCGACACGAATCAAACAAAAATGTTTCCATGGTGTGTATTGTTGTTCATTTTCATCAAATAAACAAAATAAAACCCAGAATAAATCATGATAGACAAGAAATGAGCATAAAAGATGCCTCAGCGCAAGTGTTAATGTTAGTAAAAGAGCCCAAATTTCCAAAAATATTGCGAAAAACAACAATCTTCCATTAAAGAGTGAATGTTTGAGGAGTATAGAAGGCATTTATTTCATTGTTAGAAATTTTAATTTTTCACATTTTTCCATGAAAAGTGCCAATACCCCCCCCTTTGGGTTCTAGGTGAAAATCTCACTCGACACGAATCAAAAAAAAATGTTTCCATGGTGTGTATTGTTGTTCATTTTCATCAAATAAACAAAATAAAACCCAGAATAAATCATTAAAGACAAGAAATGAGCATAAAAGATGCCTCAGCGCATGTGTTAATGTTAGTAAAAGAGCCCAAATTTCCAAAAATATTGCGAAAAACAACAATCTTCCATTATAGAGTGAATGTTTGAGGTGTATAGAAGGCATTTATTTCATTTTAGAAATTTTAATTATTCTCATTTTTCCATGAAAAGTGGCAATACACCCCCCTTTGGGTTCTAGGTGAAAATCTCACTCGATACGAATCAAACAAAAATGATTCCATGGTGTGTATTGTTGTTCATTTTCATCAAATAAACAAAATAAAACCCAGAATAAATCATTAAAGACAAGAAATGAGCATAAAAGATGCCTCAGCGCAAGTGTTAATGTTAGTAAAAGAGCCCAAATTTCCAAAAATATTGCGAAAAACAACAATCTTCCATTATAGAGTGAATGTTTGAGGTGTATAGAAGGCATTTATTTCATTTTTAGAAATTTTAATTTTTCACATTTTTCCATGAAAAGTGCCCTTTGGGTTCTAGGTGAAAATCTCACTCGACACGAATCAAACAAAAATGTTTTCATGGTGTGTGTTGCTGTTCATTTTCATCAAATAAACAAAATAAAACCCAGAATAAATCATTAAAGACAAGAAATGAGCATAAAAGATGCCTCAGCGCAAGTGTTAATGTTAGTAAAAGAGCCAGAATTTCCAAAAATATTGCGAAAAACAACAATCTTCCATTATAGAGTGAATGTTTGAGGTGTATAGAAGGCATTTATTTCATTTTTAGAAATTTTAATTTTTCACATTTTTCCATGAAAAGTGCCAATACCCCCCCCTTTGGGTTCTAGGTAAAAATCTCACTCGAGTCGAATCAAACAAAAATGTTTCCATGGTGTGTCTTGCTTGTTATTTTCATCAAATAAACAAAATAAAACCCAGAATAAATCATTAAAGCAAGAAATGAGCATAAAAGATGCCTCAGCATAAGTGTTAATGTTAGTAAAAGAGCCCAAATTTCCAAAAATATTGCGAAAAACAACAATCTTCCATTATAGAGTGAAGGTTTGAGGTGTATAGAAGGCATATATTTCATTTTTAGAAATTTTAATTTTTTACATTTTTCCATGAAAAGTGCCAATACCCCCCCCTTTGGGTTCTAGGTGACAATCTCACTCGACACGAATCAAACAAAAATGTTTCCATGGTGTGTCTTGTTGTTCATTTTCATCAAATAAACAAAATAAAACCCAGAATAAATCATTAAAGCCAAGAAATGAGCATAAAAGATGCCTCAGCGCAAGTGTTAATGTTAGTAAAAGAGGCCAAATTTCCAAAAATATTGCGAAAAACAACAATCTTCCATCATAGAGTGAATGTTTGAGGTGTATAGAAGGCATTTATTTCATTTTTAGAAATTTTAATTATTCTCATTTTCAATGAAAAGTGCTTATTCCCCCCCCCTTTGGGTTCTAGGTGAAAATCTCACTCGACACGAATCAAACCAAAATGTTTCCATGGTGTGCATTGTTGTTCATTTTCATCAAATAAACAAAATAAAACCCAGAATAAATCATTAAAGACAAGAAATGAGCATAAAAGATGCCTCAGCGCAAGTGTTTAGGTTAGTAAAAGAGCCCACATTTCCAAAAATCCCGCGAAAAACAACAATCTTCCATTATAGAGTGAATGTTTGAGGTGTATAGAAGGCATTTATTTCATTTTTAGAAATTTTAATTTTTCACATTTTTCAATGAAAAGTAGCAATACCCCCCCACCCCTTTGGGTTCTAGGTGAAAATCTCACTCGATACGAATCAAACAAAAATGTTTCCATGGTGTGTATTGTTGTTCATTTTCATCAAATAAACAAAATAAAACCCAGAATAAATCATCAAAGACAAGAAATGAGCATAAAAGATGCCTCAGCGCAAGTGCTAATGTTAGTAAAAGAGCCCAAATTTCCAAAAATATTGCAAAAAACAACAATCTTCCATTATAGAGTGAATGTTTGAGGTGTTTAGAAGGCATTTATTTCATTTTTAGAAATTTTAATTTTTCACATTTTTCCATGAAAAGTGCCAACCCCCCCTTTAGGTTCTAGGTGAAAATCTCACTCGACACGAATCAAACAAAAATGTTTCCATGGTGTGTATTGTTGTTCATTTTCATCAAATAAACAAAATAAAACCCAGAATAAATCATTAAAGACAAGAAATGAGCATAAAAGATGCCTCAGCGCAAGTGTTAATGTTAGTAAAAGAGCCCAAATTTTCAAAAATATTGCGAAAAACAACAATCTTCCATTATAGAGTGAATGTTTGAGGTGTATAGAAGGCATTTTTTTCATTTTTAGAAATTTTAATTATTCACATTTTTCCATGAAAAGTGCCAATACCCCCCCCTTTGGGTTCTAGGTGAAAATCTCACTCGACACGAATCAAACAAAAATGTTACCATGGTGTGTATTGTTGTTCATTTTCATCAAATAAACAAAATAAAACCCAGAATAAATCATTAAAGACAAGAAATGAGCATAAAAGATGCCTCAGCGCAAGTGTTAATGTTAGTAAAAGAGCCCAAATTTCCAAAAATATTGCGAAAAACAACAATCTTCCATTATAGAGTGAATGTTTGAGGTGTATAGAAGGCATTTATTTCATTTTTAGAAATTTTAATTATTCACATTTTTCCATGAAAAGTGCCAATTCCCCCCCCCCTTTGGGTTCTAGGTAAAAATCTCACTCGACACGAATCAAACAAAAATGTTTCCATGGTGTGCATTGTTGTTCATTTTCATCAAATAAACAAAATAAAACCCAGAATAAATCATTAAAGACAAGAAATGAGCATAAAAGATGCCTCAGCGCATGTGTTTATGTTAGTAAAAGAGCCGAAATTTCCAAAAATATTGCGAAAAACAACAATCTTCCATTATAGAGTGAATGTTTGAGGAGTATAGAAGGCATTTATTTCATTGTTAGAAAATTTAATTTTTCACATTTTTCCATGAAAAGTGCCAATACCCCCCCTTTGGGTTCTAGGTGAAAATCTCACTCGACACGAATCAAACAAAAATGTTTCCATGGTGTGTATTGTTGTTCATTTTCATCAAATAAACAAAATAAAACCCAGAATAAATCATTAAAGACAAGAAATGAGCATAAAAGATGCCTCAGCGCAAGTGTTAATGTTAGTAAAAGAGCCCACATTTCCAAAAATATTGCGAAAAACAACAATCTTCCATTATAGAGTGAATGTTTGAGGTGAATAGAAGGCATTTATTTCATTTTTAGAAATTTTTATTTTTCACATTTTTCCATGAAAAGTGCCAATACCCCCCCTTTGGGTTCTAGGTGAAAATCTCACTCGACACGAATCAAACAAAAATGTTTCCATGGTGTGTATTGTTGTTCATTTTCATCAAATAAACAAAATAAAACCCAGAATAAATCATTAAAGACAAGAAATGAGCATAAAAGATGCCTCAGCGCAAGTGTTAATGTTAGTAAAAGAGCCCAATTTTCCAAAAATATTGCGAAAAACAACAATCTTCCATTATAGAGTGAATGTTTGAGGTGTATAGAAGGCATTTATTTCATTTTTAGAAATTTTAATTATTCACATTTTTCCATGAAAAGTGCCAATTCCCCCCCCCTTTGGGTTCTAGGTGAAAATCTCACTCGACACGAATCAAACAAAAATGTTTCCATGGTGTGCATTGTTGTTCATTTTCATTAAATAAACAAAATAAAACCCAGAATAAATCATTAAAGACAAGAAATGAGCATAAAAGATGCCTCAGCGCATGTGTTTATGTTAGTAAAAGAGCCGAAATTTCCAAAAATATTGCGAAAAACAACAATCTTCCATTAAAGAGTGAATGTTTGAGGAGTATAGAAGGCATTTATTTCATTGTTAGAAAATTTAATTTTTCACATTTTTCCATGAAAAGTGCCAATACCCCCCCTTTGGGTTCTAGGTGAAAATCTCACTCGACACGAATCAAACAAAAATGTTTCCATGGTGTGTATTGTTGTTCATTTTCATCAAATAAACAAAATAAAACCCAGAATAAATCATTAAAGACAAGAAATGAGCATAAAAGATGCCTCAGCGCAAGTGTTAATGTTAGTAAAAGAGCCCAAATTTCCAAAAATATTGCGAAAAACAACAATCTTCCATTATAGAGTGAATGTTTGAGGTGTATAGAAGGCATTTATTTCATTTTTAGAAATTTTAATTATTCTCATTTTTCCATGAAAAGTGGCAATACACCCCCCTTTGGGTTCTAGGTGAAAATCTCACTCGATACGAATCAAACAAAAATGATTCCATGGTGTGTATTGTTGTTCATTTTCATCAAATAAATAAAATAAAACCCAGAATAAATCATTAAAGACAAGAAATGAGCATAAAAGATGCCTCAGCGCAAGTGTTAATGTTAGTAAAAGAGCCCAAATTTCCAAAAATTTTGCGAAAAACAACAATCTTCCATTATAGAGTGAATGTTTGAGGTGTATAGAAGGCATTTATTTCATTTTTAGAAATTTTAATTTTTCACATTTTTCCATGAAAAGTGCCAAAACCCCCCCCCTTTGGGTTCTAGGTGAAATTCTTACTCGACACGAATCAAACAAAAAAGTTTCCATGGTGTGTATTGTTGTTCATTTTCATCAAATAAACAAAATAAAACCCAGAATAAATCATTAAAGCCAAGAAATGAGCATAAAAGATGCCTCAGCGAAAGTGTTAATGTTAGTAAAAGAGCCCAAATTTCCAAAAATATTGTGAAAAACAACAATCTTCCATTATAGAGTGAATGTTTGAGGTGTATAGAAGGCATTTATTTCATTTTTAGAAATTTTAATTTTTCACATTTTTCCATGAAAAGTGATCTTTGGGTTCTAGGTGAAAATCTCACTCGATACGAATCAAACAAAAATGTTTCCATGGTGTGTATTGTTGTTCATTTTCTTCAAATAAACAAAATAAAACCCAGAATAAATCATTAAAGACAAGAAATGAGCATAAAAGATGCCTCAGCGCAAGTGTTAATGTTTATAAAAGAGCCCAAATTTACAAAAATATTGCGAAAAACAACAATCTTCCATTATAGAGTGAATGTTTGAGGTGTATAGAAGGCATTTATTTCATTTTTAGAAATTTTAATTTTTCACATTTTTCCATGAAAAGTGCCAATACCCCCCCCTTTGGGTTCTAGGTGAAAATCTCTTTCGACACGAATCAAACAAAAATGTTTCCATGGTGTGTATTGTTGTTCATTTTCATCAAATAAACAAAATAAAACCCAGAATAAATCATCAAAGACAAGAAATGAGCATAAAAGATGCCTCAGCGCAAGTGTTAATGTTAGTAAAAGAGCCCAAATTTCCAAAAATATTGCAAAAAACAACAATCTTCCATTATAGAGTGAATGTTTGAGGTGTTTAGAAGGCATTTATTTCATTTTTAGAAATTTTAATTTTTCACATTTTTCCATGATAAGTGCCAACCCCCCCTTTAGGTTCTAGGTGAAAATCTCACTCGACACGAATGAAACAAAAATGTTTCCATGGTGTGTATTGTTGTTCATTTTCATCAAATAAACAAAATAAAACCCAGAATAAATCATTAAAGACAAGAAATGAGCATAAAAGATGCCTCAGCGCAAGTGTTAATGTTAGTAAAAGAGCCAGAATTTCCAAAAATATTGCGAAAAACAACAATCTTCCATTATAGAGTGAATGTTTGAGGTGTATAGAAGGCATTTATTTCATTTTTAGAAATTTTAATTTTTCACATTTTCCCATGAAAAGTGATCTTTGGGTTCTAGGTAAAAATCTCACTCGAGACGAATCAAACAAAAATGTTTCCATGGTGTGTATTGCTTGTTATTTTCATCAAATAAACAAAATAAAACCCAGAATAAATCATTAAAGACAAGAAATGAGCATAAAAGATGCCTCAGCATAAGTGTTAATGTTAGTAAAAGAGCCCAAATTTCCAAAAATATTGCGAAAAACAACAATCTTCCATTATAGAGTGAAGGTTTGAGGTGTATAGAAGGCATATATTTCATTTTTAGAAATTTTAATTTTTCACATTTTTCCATGAAAAGTGCCAATACCCCCCCCTTTGGGTTCTAGGTGAAAATCTCACTCGACACGAATCAAACAAAAATGTTTCCATGGTGTGTATTGTTGTTCATTTTCATCAAATAAACAAAATAAAACCCAGAATATATCATTAAAGCCAAGAAATGAGCATAAAAGATGCCTCAGCGCAAGTGTTAATGTTAGTAAAAGAGCCCAAATTTCCAAAAATATTGCGAAAAACAACAATCTTCCATTATAGAGTGAATGTTTGAGGTGTATAGAAGGCATTTATTTCATTTTTAGAAATTTTAATTATTCTCATTTTTCCATGAAAAGTGCTTATTCCCCCCCCCTTTGGGTTCTAGGTGAAAATCTCACTCGACACGAATCAAACCAAAATGTTTCCATGGTGTGCATTGTTGTTCATTTTCATCAAATAAACAAAATAAAACCCAGAATAAATCATTAAAGACAAGAAATGAGCATAAAAGATGCCTCAGCGCAAGTGTTAATGTTAGTAAAAGAGCCCACATTTCCAAAAATACCGCGAAAAACAACAATCTTCCATTATAGAGTGAATGTTTGAGGTGTATAGAAGGCATTTATTTCATTTTTAGAAATTTTAATTTTTCACATTTTTCAATGAAAAGTAGCAATACCCCCCCCTTTGGGTTCTAGGTGAAAATCTCACTCGATACGAATCAAACAAAAATGTTTCCATGGTGTGTATTGTTGTTCATTTTCTTCAAATAAACAAAATAAAACCCAGAATAAATCATTAAAGACAAGAAATGAGCATAAAAGATGCCTCAGCGCAAGTGTTAATGTTTATAAAAGAGCCCAAATTTACAAAAATATTGCGAAAAACAACAATCTTCCATTATAGAGTGAATGTTTGAGGTGTTTAGAAGGCATTTATTTCATTTTTAGAAATTTTAATTTTTCACATTTTTCCATGAAAAGTGCCAACCCCCCCTTTAGGTTCTAGGTGAAAATCTCACTCGACACGAATCAAACAAAAATGTTTCCATGGTGTGTATTGTTGTTCATTTTCATCAAATAAACAAAATAAAACCCAGAATAAATCATTAAAGACAAGAAATGAGCATAAAAGATGCCTCAGCGCAAGTGTTAATGTTAGTAAAAGAGCCAGAATTTCCAAAAATATTGCGAAAAACAACAATCTTCCATTATAGAGTGAATGTTTGAGGTGTATAGAAGGCATTTATTTCATTTTTAGAAATTTTAATTATTCACATTTTTCCATGAAAAGTGCCAATTCCCCCCCCCTTTGGGTTCTAGGTAAAAATCTCACTCGACACGAATCAAACAAAAATGTTTCAATGGTGTGCATTGTTGTTAATTTTCATCAAATAAACAAAATAAAACCCAGAATAAATCATTAAAGACAAGAAATGAGCATAAAAGATGCGTCAGCGCAAGTGTTAATGTTAGTTAAAGAGCCCACATTTCCAAAAATATTGCGAAAAACAACAATCTTCCATTATAGAGTGAATGTTTGAGGTGTATAGAAGGCATTTATTTCATTTTTAGAAATTTTAATTATTCTCATTTTTCCATGAAAAGTGCCAATACCCCCCCTTTGGGTTCTAGGTGAAAATCTCACTCGACACGAATCAAACAAAAATGTTTCCATGGTGTGTATTGTTGTTCATTTTCATCAAATAAACAAAATAAAACCCAGAATAAATCATTAAAGACAAGAAATGAGCATAAAAGATGCCTCAGCGCAAGTGTTAATGTTAGTAAAAGAGCCCAAATTTCCAAAAATATTGTGAAAAACAACAATCTTCCATTATAGAGTGAATGTTTGAGGTGTATAGAAGGCATTTATTTCATTTTTAGAAATTTTAATTTTTCACATTTTTCCATGAAAAGTGATCTTTGGGTTCTAGGTGAAAATCTCACTCGATACGAATCAAACAAAAATGTTTCCATGGTGTGTATTGTTGTTCATTTTCTTCAAATAAACAAAATAAAACCCAGAATAAATCATTAAAGACAAGAAATGAGCATAAAAGATGCCTCAGCGCAAGTGTTAATGTTTATAAAAGAGCCCAAATTTACAAAAATATTGCGAAAAACAACAATCTTCCATTATAGAGTGAATGTTTGAGGTGTATAGAAGGCATTTATTTCATTTTTAGAAATTTTAATTTTTCACATTTTTCCATGAAAAGTGCCAATACCCCCCCCTTTGGGTTCTAGGTGAAAATCTCTTTCGACACGAATCAAACAAAAATGTTTCCATGGTGTGTATTGTTGTTCATTTTCATCAAATAAACAAAATAAAACCCAGAATAAATCATCAAAGACAAGAAATGAGCATAAAAGATGCCTCAGCGCAAGTGTTAATGTTAGTAAAAGAGCCCAAATTTCCAAAAATATTGCAAAAAACAACAATCTTCCATTATAGAGTGAATGTTTGAGGTGTTTAGAAGGCATTTATTTCATTTTTAGAAATTTTAATTTTTCACATTTTTCCATGATAAGTGCCAACCCCCCCTTTAGGTTCTAGGTGAAAATCTCACTCGACACGAATGAAACAAAAATGTTTCCATGGTGTGTATTGTTGTTCATTTTCATCAAATAAACAAAATAAAACCCAGAATAAATCATTAAAGACAAGAAATGAGCATAAAAAGATGCCTCAGCGCAAGTGTTAATGTTAGTAAAAGAGCCAGAATTTCCAAAAATATTGCGAAAAACAACAATCTTCCATTATAGAGTGAATGTTTGAGGTGTATAGAAGGCATTTATTTCATTTTTAGAAATTTTAATTTTTCACATTTTCCCATGAAAAGTGATCTTTGGGTTCTAGGTAAAAATCTCACTCGAGACGAATCAAACAAAAATGTTTCCATGGTGTGTATTGCTTGTTATTTTCATCAAATAAACAAAATAAAACCCAGAATAAATCATTAAAGACAAGAAATGAGCATAAAAGATGCCTCAGCATAAGTGTTAATGTTAGTAAAAGAGCCCAAATTTCCAAAAATATTGCGAAAAACAACAATCTTCCATTATAGAGTGAAGGTTTGAGGTGTATAGAAGGCATATATTTCATTTTTAGAAATTTTAATTTTTCACATTTTTCCATGAAAAGTGCCAATACCCCCCCCCTTTGGGTTCTAGGTGAAAATCTCACTCGACACGAATCAAACAAAAATGTTTCCATGGTGTGTATTGTTGTTCATTTTCATCAAATAAACAAAATAAAACCCAGAATATATCATTAAAGCCAAGAAATGAGCATAAAAGATGCCTCAGCGCAAGTGTTAATGTTAGTAAAAGAGCCCAAATTTCCAAAAATATTGCGAAAAACAACAATCTTCCATTATAGAGTGAATGTTTGAGGTGTATAGAAGGCATTTATTTCATTTTTAGAAATTTTAATTATTCTCATTTTTCCATGAAAAGTGCTTATTCCCCCCCCCTTTGGGTTCTAGGTGAAAATCTCACTCGACACGAATCAAACCAAAATGTTTCCATGGTGTGCATTGTTGTTCATTTTCATCAAATAAACAAAATAAAACCCAGAATAAATCATTAAAGACAAGAAATGAGCATAAAAGATGCCTCAGCGCAAGTGTTAATGTTAGTAAAAGAGCCCACATTTCCAAAAATACCGCGAAAAACAACAATCTTCCATTATAGAGTGAATGTTTGAGGTGTATAGAAGGCATTTATTTCATTTTTAGAAATTTTAATTTTTCACATGTTTTCAATGAAAAGTAGCAATACCCCCCCCTTTGGGTTCTAGGTGAAAATCTCACTCGATACGAATCAAACAAAAATGTTTCCATGGTGTGTATTGTTGTTCATTTTCTTCAAATAAACAAAATAAAACCCAGAATAAATCATTAAAGACAAGAAATGAGCATAAAAGATGCCTCAGCGCAAGTGTTAATGTTTATAAAAGAGCCCAAATTTACAAAAATATTGCGAAAAACAACAATCTTCCATTATAGAGTGAATGTTTGAGGTGTTTAGAAGGCATTTATTTCATTTTTAGAAATTTTAATTTTTCACATTTTTCCATGAAAAGTGCCAACCCCCCCTTTAGGTTCTAGGTGAAAATCTCACTCGACACGAATCAAACAAAAATGTTTCCATGGTGTGTATTGTTGTTCATTTTCATCAAATAAACAAAATAAAACCCAGAATAAATCATTAAAGACAAGAAATGAGCATAAAAGATGCCTCAGCGCAAGTGTTAATGTTAGTAAAAGAGCCAGAATTTCCAAAAATATTGCGAAAAACAACAATCTTCCATTATAGAGTGAATGTTTGAGGTGTATAGAAGGCATTTATTTCATTTTTAGAAATTTTAATTATTCACATTTTTCCATGAAAAGTGCCAATTCCCCCCCCCCTTTGGGTTCTAGGTAAAAATCTCACTCGACACGAATCAAACAAAAATGTTTCAATGGTGTGCATTGTTGTTAATTTTCATCAAATAAACAAAATAAAACCCAGAATAAATCATTAAAGACAAGAAATGAGCATAAAAGATGCGTCAGCGCAAGTGTTAATGTTAGTTAAAGAGCCCACATTTCCAAAAATATTGCGAAAAACAACAATCTTCCATTATAGAGTGAATGTTTGAGGTGTATAGAAGGCATTTATTTCATTTTTAGAAATTTTAATTATTCTCATTTTTCCATGAAAAGTGCCAATACCCCCCCCTTTGGGTTCTAGGTGAAAATCTCACTCGACACGAATCAAACAAAAATGTTTCCATGGTGTGTATTGTTGTTCATTTTCATCAAATAAACAAAATAAAACCCAGAATAAATCATTAAAGACAAGAAATGAGCATAAAAGATGCCTCAGCGCAAGTGTTAATGTTAGTAAAAGAGCCCAAATTTCCAAAAATATTGCGAAAAACAACAATCTTCCATTATAGAGTGAATGTTTGAGGTGTATAGAAGGCATTTATTTCATTGTTAGAAAATTTAATTTTTCACATTTTTCCATGAAAAGTGCCAATACCCCCCCCTTTGGGTTCTAGGTGAAAATCTCACTTGACACGAATCAAACAAAAATGTTTCCATGGTGTGTATTGTTGTTCATTTTCATCAAATAAACAAAATAAAACCCAGAATAAATCATTAAAGACAAGAAATGAGCATAAAAGATGCCTCAGCGCAAGTGTTAATGTTAGTAAAAGAGCCCAAATTTCCAAAAATATTGCGAAAAACAACAATCTTCCATTATAGAGTGAATGTTTGAGGTGTATAGAAGGCATTTATTTCATTTTTAGAAATTTTAATTATTCTCATTTTTCCATGAAAAGTGGCAATACACCCCCCTTTGGGTTCTAGGTGAAAATCTCACTCGATACGAATCAAACAAAAATGATTCCATGGTGTGTATTGTTGTTCATTATCATCAAATAAATAAAATAAAACCCAGAATAAATCATTAAAGACAAGAAATGAGCATAAAAGATGCCTCATAGCAAGTGTTAATGTTAGTAAAAGAGCCCAAATTTCCAAAAATTTTGCGAAAAACAACAATCTTCCATTATAGAGTGAATGTTTGAGGTGTATAGAAGGCATTTATTTCATTTTTAGAAATTTTAATTTTTCACATTTTTCCATGAAAAGTGCCAAAACCCCGCGCCTTTGGGTTCTAGGTGAAATTCTTACTCGACACGAATCAAACAAAAAAGTTTCCATGGTGTGTATTGTTGTTCATTTTCATCAAATAAACAAAATAAAACCCAGAATTAATCATAAAAGCCAAGAAATGAGCATAAAAGATGCCTCAGCGCAAGTGTTAATGTTAGTAAAAGAACCCAAATTTCCAAAAATATTGTGAAAAACAACAATCTTCCATTATACAGTGAATGTTTGAGGTGTATAGAAGGCATTTATTTCATTTTTAGAAATTTTAATTTTTCACATTTTTCCATGAAAAGTGATCTTTGGGTTCTAGGTGAAAATCTCACTCGACACGAATCAAACAAAAATGTTTTCATGAAGTGTATTGCTGTTCATTTTCATCAAATAAACAAAATAAAACCCAGAATAAATCATTAAAGACAAGAAATGAGCATAAAAGATGCCTCAGCGCATGTGTTAATGTTAGTAAAAGAGCCCAAATTTCCAAAAATATTGCGAAAAACAACAATCTTCCATTATAGAGTGAATGTTTGAGGTGTATAGAAGGCATTTATTTCATTTTCAGATATTTTAATTTTTCACATTTTTCCATGAAATGTGCCAAAACCCCCCTTTGGGTTCTAGGTAAAAATCTCACTCGAGACGAATCAAACAAAAATGTTTCCATGGTGTGTATTGCTTGTTATTTTCATCAAATAAACAAAATAAAACCCAGAATAAATCATTAAAGACAAGAAATGAGCATAAAAGATGCCTCAGCGCAAGTGTTAATGTTAGTAAAAGAGCCCAAATTTCCAAAAATATTGCGGAAAACAACATTGTTCCATTATAGAGTGAAGGTTTAAAGTGTATAGAAGGCATTTATTTCATTTTTAGAAATTTTAATTTTTCACATTTTTCCATGAAAAGTGCCAATACCCCCCCCCCATTGGGTTCTAGGTGAAAATCTAACTCGAAACGAATCAAACAAAAATGTTTCCATGGTGTGTATTGTTGTTCATTTTCATCAAATAAACAAAATAAAACCCAGAATAAATCATTAAAGCCAAGAAATGAGCATAAAAGATGCCTCAGCGCAAGTGTTAATGTTAGTAAAAGAGCCCAAATTTCCAAAAATATTGCGAAAAACAACAATCTTCCATTATAGAGTGAATGTATTGTGTATAGAAGGCATTTATTTCATTTTTAGAAATTTTAATTATTCACATTTTTCCATGAAAAGTGCTTATTCCCCCCCCCCTTTGGGTTCTAGGTGAAAATCTCACTCGACACGAATCAAACAAAAATGTTTCCATGGTGTGCATTGTTGTTCATTTTCATCAAATAAACAAAATAAAACCCAGAATAAATCATTAAAGACAAGAAATGAGCATAAAAGATGCCTCAGCGCAAGTGTTAATGTTAGTAAAAGAGCCCAAATTTCCAAAAATATTGCAAAAAACAACAATCTTCCATTATAGAGTGAATGTTTGAGGTGTATAGAAGGCATTTATTTCATTTTTAGAAATTTTAATTTTTCACATTTTTCCATGAAAAGTGCCAACCCCCCCTTTAGGTTCTAGGTGAAAATCTCACTCGACACGAATCAAACAAAAATGTTTCCATGGTGTGTATTGTTGTTCATTTTCATCAAATAAACAAAATAAAACCCAGAATAAATCATTAAAGACAAGAAATGAGCGTAAAAGATGCCTCAGCGCAAGTGTTAATGTTAGTAAAAGAGCCCAAATTTCCAAAAATATTGCGAAAAACAACAATCTTCCATTATAGAGTGAAGGTTTGAGGTGTTTAGAAGGCATTTATTTCATTTTTAGAAATTTTAATTTTTCACATTTTTCCATGAAAAGTGCCAACCCCCCCTTTAGGTTCTAGGTGAATATCTCACTCGACACGAATCAAACAAAAATGTTTCCATGGTGTGTATTGTTGTTCATTTTCATCAAATAAACAAAATAAAACCCAGAATAAATCATTAAAGACAAGAAATGAGCATAAAAGATGCCTCAGCGCAAGTGTTAATGTTAGTAAAAGAGCCAGAATTTCCAAAAATATTGCGAAAAACAACAATCTTCCATTATAGAGTGAATGTTTGAGGTGTATAGAAGGCATTTATTTCATTTTTAGAAATTTTAATTATTCACATTTTTCCATGAAAAGTGCCAATTCCCCCCCCCTTTGGGTTCTAGGTAAAAATCTCACTCGACACGAATCAAACAAAAATGTTTCAATGGTGTGCATTGTTGTTAATTTTCATCAAATAAACAAAATAAAACCCAGAATAAATCATTAAAGACAAGAAATGAGCATAAAAGATGCGTCAGCGCAAGTGTTAATGTTAGTAAAAGAGCCCACATTTCCAAAAATATTGCGAAAAACAACAATCTTCCATTATAGAGTGAATGTTTGAGGTGTATAGAAGGCATTTATTTCATTTTTAGAAATTTTAATTATTCTCATTTTTCCATGAAAAGTGCCAATACCCCCCCCTTTGGGTTCTAGGTGAAAATCTCACTCGACACGAATCAAACAAAAATGTTTCCATGGTGTGTATTGTTGTTCATTTTCATCAAATAAACAAAATAAAACCCAGAATAAATCATTAAAGACAAGAAATGAGCATAAAAGATGCCTCAGCGCAAGTGTTAATGTTAGTAAAAGAGCCCAAATTTCCAAAAATATTGCGAAAAACAACAATCTTCCATTATAGAGTGAATGTTTGAGGTGTATAGAAGGCATTTATTTCATTGTTAGAAAATTTAATTTTTCACATTTTTCCATGAAAAGTGCCAATACCCCCCCCCTTTGGGTTCTAGGTGAAAATCTCACTTGACACGAATCAAACAAAAATGTTTCCATGGTGTGTATTGTTGTTCATTTTCATCAAATAAACAAAATAAAACCCAGAATAAATCATTAAAGACAAGAAATGAGCATAAAAGATGCCTCAGCGCAAGTGTTAATGTTAGTAAAAGAGCCCAAATTTCAAAAAATATTGCGAAAAACAACAATCTTCCATTAAAGAGTGAATGTTTGAGGAGTATAGAAGGCTTTTATTTCATTTTTAGAAATTTTACTTTTTCCTCATTTTTACATGAAAAGTGCCAATACCCCCCCCCTTTGGGTTCTAGGTGAAAATCTCACTCGACACGAATCAAACAAAAATGTTTCCATGGTGTGTATTGTTGTTCATTTTCATCAAATAAACATAATAAAACCCAGAATAAATCATTAAAGACAAGAAATGAGCATAACAGATGCCTCAGGGCAAGTGTTAATGTTAGTAAAAGAGCCCAAATTTCCAAAAACATTGCGAAAAACAACAATCTTCCATTAAAGAGTTAATGTTTGAGGAGTGTAGAAGGCATTTATTTCATTTTTAGAAATTTTAATTTTTCACATTTTTCCATGAAAAGTGCCAATACCCCCCCCTTTGGGTTCTAGGTGAAAATCTCTTTCGACACGAATCAAACAAAAATGTTTCCATGGTGTGTATTCTTGTTCATTTTCATCAAATAAACATAATAAAACCCAGAATAAATCATTAAAGACAAGAAATGAGCATAAAAGATGCCTCAGGGCAAGTGTAAATGTTAGTAAAAGAGCCCAAATTTCCAAAAATATTGCGAAAAACAACAATCTTCCATTATAGAGTGAATGTTTGAGGTGTATAGAAGGCATTTATTTCATTTTTAGAAATTTTAATTTTTCACATTTTTCCATGAAAAGTGATCTTTGGGTTCTAGGTGAAAATCTCACTCGACACGAATCAAACAAAAATGTTTTCATGAAGTGTATTGCTGTTCATTTTCATCAAATAAACAAAATAAAACCCAGAATAAATCATTAAAGACAAGAAATGAGCATAAAAGATGCCTCAGCGCATGTGTTAATGTTAGTAAAAGAGCCCAAATTTCCAAAAATATTGCGAAAAACAACAATCTTCCATTATAGAGTGAATGTTTGAGGTGTATAGAAGGCATTTATTTCATTTTCAGATATTTTAATTTTTCACATTTTTCCATGAAATGTGCCAAAACCCCCCTTTGGGTTCTAGGTAAAAATCTCACTCGAGACGAATCAAACAAAAATGTTTCCATGGTGTGTATTGCTTGTTATTTTCATCAAATAAACAAAATAAAACCCAGAATAAATCATTAAAGACAAGAAATGAGCATAAAAGATGCCTCAGCGCAAGTGTTAATGTTAGTAAAAGAGCCCAAATTTCCAAAAATATTGCGGAAAACAACATTGTTCCATTATAGAGTGAAGGTTTGAGGTGTATAGAAGGCATTTATTTCATTTTTAGAAATTTTAATTTTTCACATTTTTCCATGAAAAGTGCCAATACCCCCCCCCCATTGGGTTCTAGGTGAAAATCTAACACGAAACGAATCAAACAAAAATGTTTCCATGGTGTGTATTGTTGTTCATTTTCATCAAATAAACAAAATAAAACCCAGAATAAATCATTAAAGCCAAGAAATGAGCATAAAAGATGCCTCAGCGCAAGTGTTAATGTTAGTAAAAGAGCCCAAATTTCCAAAAATATTGCGAAAAACAACAATCTTCCATTATAGAGTGAATGTATTGTGTATAGAAGGCATTTATTTCATTTTTAGAAATTTTAATTATTCACATTTTTCCATGAAAAGTGCTTATTCCCCCCCCCCCTTTGGGTTCTAGGTGAAAATCTCACTCGACACGAATCAAACAAAAATGTTTCCATGGTGTGCATTGTTGTTCATTTTCATCAAATAAACAAAATAAAACCCAGAATAAATCATTAAAGACAAGAAATGAGCATAAAAGATGCCTCAGCGCAAGTGTTAATGTTAGTAAAAGAGCCCAAATTTCCAAAAATATTGCAAAAAACAACAATCTTCCATTATAGAGTGAATGTTTGAGGTGTATAGAAGGCATTTATTTCATTTTTAGAAATTTTAATTTTTCACATTTTTCCATGAAAAGTGCCAACCCCCCCTTTAGGTTCTAGGTGAAAATCTCACTCGACACGAATCAAACAAAAAATGTTTCCATGGTGTGTATTGTTGTTCATTTTCATCAAATAAACAAAATAAAACCCAGAATAAATCATTAAAGACAAGAAATGAGCATAAAAGATGCCTCAGCGCAAGTGTTAATGTTAGTAAAAGAGCCCAAATTTCCAAAAATATTGCGAAAAACAACAATCTTCCATTATAGAGTGAATGTTTGAGGTGTATAGAAGGCATTTATTTCATTTTTAGAAATTTTAATTATTTACATTTTTCCATGAAAAGTGCCAACCCCCTTTGGGTTCTAGGTGAAAATCTCACTCGACACGAATCAAACAAAAATGTTTCCATGGTGTGTATTGTTGTTCATTTTCATCAAATAAACAAAATAAAACCCAGAATAAATTATTAAAGACAAGAAATGAGCATAAAAATGCCTCAGCGCAAGTGTTAATGTTAGTAAAAAAGTCCAAATTTCCAAAAATATTGCGAAAAACAACAATCTTCCATTATAGAGTGAATGTTTGAGGTGTATAGAAGGCATTTATTTCATTTTTAGAAATTTTAATTTTTCACATTTTTCCATGAAAAGTGCCAAAACCCCCCCCCCCCTTTGGGTTCTAGGTGAAAATCTCACTCGAACCGAATCAAACAAAAATGTTTCCATGGTGTGTATTGTTGTTCATTTTCATCAAATAAACAAAATAAAACCCCAGAATAAATCCTTAAAGACAAGAAATGAGCATAAAAGATGCCTCAGCGCAAGTGTTAATGTTAGTAAAAGAGCCCAAATTTCCAAAAATATTGCGAAAAACAACAATCTTCCATTATAGAGTAAATGTTTGAGGTGTATAGAAGGCATTTATTTCATTTTTAGAAATTTTAATTTTTCACATTTTTCCATGAAAAGTGCCAATACCCCCCCCCCTTTGGGTTCTAGGTAAAAATCTCACTCAAAACGAATCAAACAAAAATGTTTCCGTGGTGTGTATTGCTTGTTATTTTCATCAAATAATCAAAATAAAACCCAGAATAAATCATTAAAGACAAGAAATGAGCATAAAAGATGCCTCAGCGCAAGTGTTAATGTTAGTAAAAGAGCCCAAATTTCCAAAAATATTGCGAAAAAAAACAAACTTCCATTATAGAGTGAAGGTTTGAGGTGTATAGAAGGCATTTATTTCATTTTTAGAAATTTTAATTTTTCACATTTTTCCATGAAAAGTGCCAATTCCCCCCCCTTTGGGTTCTAGGTGAAAATCTCACTCGATACGAATAAAACAAAAATGTTTCCATGGTGTGTATTGTTGTTCATTTTCATCAAATAAAAAAAATAAAACCCAGAATAAAGCATTAAAGACAAGAAATGAGCATAAAAGATGCCTCAGCGCAAGTGTTAATGTTAGTAAAAGAGCCCAAATTTCCAAAAATATTGCGAAAAACAACAATCTTCCATTATAGAGTGAATGTTTGAGGTGTATAGAAGGCATTTATTTCATTTTTAGAAATTTTAATAATTCTCATTCTTCCATGAAAAGTGGCAAATACACCCCCCTTTGGGTTCTAGGTAAAAATCTCACTCGAGACGAATCAAACAAAAATGTTTCCATGGTGTGTATTGCTTGTTATTTTCATCAAATAAACAAAATAAAACCCAGAATAAATCATTAAAGACAAGAAATGAGCATAAAAGATGCCTCAGCGCAAGTGTTAATGTTAGTAAAAGAGCCCAAATTTCCAAAAATATTGCGAAAAACAACAATCTTCCATTATAGAGTGAAGGTTTGAGGTGTATAGAAGGCATTTATTTCATTTTTAGAAATTTTAATAATTCTCATTCTTCCATGAAAAATGGCAAATACACCCCCCTTTGGGTTCTAGGTAAAAATCTCACTCGAGACGAATCAAACAAAAATGTTTCCATGGTGTGTATTGCTTGTTATTTTCATCAAATAAACAAAATAAAACCCAGAATAAATCATTAAAGACAAGAAATGAGCATAAAAGATGCCTCAGCGCAAGTGTTAATGTTAGTAAAAGAGCCCAAATTTCCAAAAATATTGCGAAAAACAACAATCTTCCATTATAGAGTGAAGGTTTGAGGTGTATAGAAGGCATTTATTTCATTTTTAGAAATTTTAATTTTTCACATTTTTCCATGAAAAATGCCAAAACCCCCCCCCCCCATTGGGTTCTAGGTGAAAATCTCACTCGACACGAATCAAACAAAAATGTTTCCATGGTGTGTATTGTTGTTCATTTTCATCAAATAAACAAAATAAAACCCAGAATAAATCATTAAAGACAAGAAATGAGCATAAAAGATGCCTCAGCGCAAGTGTTAATGTTAGTAAAAAAAGCCCAAATTTCCAAAAATATTGCAAAAAACAACAATCTTCCATTATAGAGTGAATGTTTGAGGTGTGTAGAAGGCATTTATTTCATTTTTAGAAATTTTAATTTTTCACATTTTTCCATGAAAAGTGCCAACCCCCCCTTTAGGTTCTAGGTGAAAATCTCACTCGACACGAATCAAACAAAAATGTTTCCATGGTGTGTATTGTTGTTCATTTTCATCAAATAAACAAAATAAAACCCAGAATAAATCATTAAAGACAAGAAATGAGCATAAAAGATGCCTCAGCGCAAGTGTTAATGTTAGTAAAAGAGCCCAAATTTCCAAAAATATTGCGAAAAAACAACAATCTTCCATTATAGAGTGAATGTTTGAGGTGTATAGAAGGCATTTATTTCATTTTTAGAAATTTTAATTATTTACATTTTTCCATGAAAAGTGCCAACCCCCTTTGGGTTCTAGGTGAAAATCTCACTCGACACGAATCAAACAAAAATGTTTCCATGGTGTGAATTGTTGTTCATTTTCATCAAATAAACATAATAAAACCCAGAATAAATCATTAAAGACAAGAAATGAGCATAACAGATGCCTCAGGGCAAGTGTTAATGTTAGTAAAAGAGCCCAAATTTCCAAAAACATTGCGAAAAACAACAATCTTCCATTAAAGAGTTAATGTTTGAGGAGTGGAGAAGGCATTTATTTCATTTTTAGAAATTTTAATTTTTCACATTTTTCCATGAAAAATTCCAATACCCCCCCCTTTGGGTTCTAGGTGAAAATCTCACTCGACACGAATCAAACAAAAATGTTTCCATGGTGTGTATTGTTGTTCATTTTCATCAAATAAACATAATAAAACCCAGAATAAATCATTTAAGACAAGAAATGAGCATAAAAGATGCCTCAGGGCAAGTGTTAATGTTAGTAAAAGAGCCCAAATTTCCAAATATATCGCGAAAAACAACAATCTTCAGTTATAGAGTAAATGTTTGAGGTGTATAGAAGGCATTTATTTCATTTTTAGAAATTTTAATAATTCTCATTCTTCCATGAAAAGTGGCAAATACACCCCCCTTTGGGTTCTAGGTGAAAATCTCACTCGATACGAATCAAACAAAAATGATTCCATGGTATGTATTGTTGTTCATTTTCATCAAATAAACAAAATAAAACCCAGAATAAATTATTAAAGACAAGAAATGAGCATAAAAATGCCTCAGCGCAAGTGTTAATGTTAGTAAAAAAGTCCAAATTTCCAAAAATATTGCGAAAAACAACAATCTTCCATTATAGAGTGAATGTTTGAGGTGTATAGAAGGCATTTATTTCATTTTTAGAAATTTTAATTTTTCACATTTTTCCATGAAAAGTGCCAAAACCCCCCCCCCCCATTGGGTTCTAGGTGAAAATCTCACTCGACACGAATCAAACAAAAATGTTTCCATGGTGTGTATTGTTGTTCATTTTCATCAAATAAACAAAATAAAACCCAGAATAAATCATTAAAGACAAGAAATGAGCATAAAAGATGCCTCAGCGCAAGTGTTAATGTTAGTAAAAGAGCCCAAATTTCCAAAAATATTGCGAAAAACAACAATCTTCCATTATAGAGTGAATGTTTGAGGTGTATAGAAGGCATTTATTTCATTTTTAGAAATTTTAATTTTTCACATTTTTCCATGAAAAGTGCCAATACCCCCTTTGGGTTCTAGGTAAAAATCTCACTCGAGACGAATCAAACAAAAATGTTTCCATGGTGTGTATTGCTTGTTATTTTCATCAAATAAACAAAATAAAACCCAGAATAAATCATTAAAGACAAGAAATGAGCATAAAAGATGCCTCAGCGCAAGTGTTAATGTTAGTAAAAGAGCCCAAATTTCCAAAAATATTGCGAAAAACAACAATCTTCCATTATAGAGTGAAGGTTTGAGGTGTATAGAAGGCATTTATTTCATTTTTAGAAATTTTAATTTTTCACATTTTTCCATGAAAAGTGCCAATTCCCCCCCCCTTTGGGTTCTAGGTGAAAATCTCACTCGACACGAATCAAACAAAAATGTTTCCATGGTGTGTATTATTGTTCATTTTCATCAAATAAAAAAAATAAAACCCAGAATAAAGCATTAAAGACAAGAAATGAGCATAAAAGATGCCTCAGCGCAAGTGTTAATGTTAGTAAAAGAGCCCAAATTTCCAAAAATATTGCGAAAAAAAAACAATCTTCCATTATAGAGTGAATGTTTGAGGTTAATAGAAGGCATTTATTTCATTTTTAGAAATCTTAATTTTTCACATTTTTCCATGAAAAGTGCCAATACCCCCCCCCTTTGGGTTCTAGGTGAAAATCTCACTCGACACGAATCAAACAAAAATGTTTCCATGGTGTGTATTGTTGTTCATTTTCATCAAATAAACATAATAAAACCCAGAATAAATCATTAAAGACAAGAAATGAGCATAAAAGATGCCTCAGGGCAAGTGTTAATGTTAGTAAAAGAGCCCAAATTTCCAAAAATATTGCGAAAACAACAATCTTCCATTATAGATTGAATGTTTAGGTGTATAGAAGGCATTTATTTCATTTTTAGAAATTTTAATTTTTCATATTTTTCCATGAAAAGTGCCAATACCCCCCCCCTTTGGGTTCTAGGTGACAATCTCACTCGACACGAATCAAACAAAAATGTTTCCATGGTGTGTATTGTTGTTCATTTTCATCAAAAAAAAAAAAATAAAACCCAGAATAAAGCATTAAAGACAAGAAATGAGCATAAAAGATGCCTCAGCGCAAGTGTTAATGTTAGTAAAAGAGCCCAAATTTCCAAAAATATTGCGAAAAAAAAACAATCTTCCATTATAGAGTGAATGTTTGAGGTGTATAGAAGGCATTTATTTCATTTTTAGAAATCTTAATTTTTCACATTTTTCCATGAAAAGTGCCAATACCCCCCCCCTTTGGGTTCTAGGTGAAAATCTCACTCGACACGAATCAAACAAAAATGTTTCCATGGTGTGTATTGTTGTTCATTTTCATCAAATAAACATAATAAAACCCAGAATAAATCATTAAAGACAAGAAATCAGCATAAAAGATGCCTCAGGGCAAGTGTTACTGTTAGTAAAAGAGCCCAAATTTCCAAAAAATATTGCGAAAACAACAATCTTCCATTATAGATTGAATGTTTAGGTGTATAGAAGGCATTTATTTCATTTTTAGAAATTTTAATTTTTCATATTTTTCCATGAAAAGTGCCAATACCCCCCCCCTTTGGGTTCTAGGTGACAATCTCACTCGACACGAATCAAACAAAAATGTTTCCATGGTGTGTATTGTTGTTCATTTTCATCAAATAAAAAAAATAAAACCCAGAATAAAGCATTAAAGACAAGAAATGAGCATAACAGATGCCTCAGGGCAAGTTTTAATGTTAGTAAAAGAGCCCAAATTTCCAAAAACATTGCGAAAAACAACAATCTTCCATT
>NW_027286190.1:0-20000 GCF_022747635.1 Hetaerina americana
GCTGGCTTTTTTATTATAGAAATCCTATTGATCACGTCTTATAAGCATATCTCACTCATGGTATCCAAGTAACACCCGTCTTTTGTCAATTTCTCATCGGAGTTGAACTCTTTCTGGTCCAGAGTTTCCATTCCAGAGGGCTGAATCACAATCTCCCGCGAGATTGTATTTCAGGTCCTTATTTGGTTTCACTTCCTTCTCTCGTTCTACGCTATCAATGCTTACTGCTTTTTGAGTTAAAAACTCGATAGCTTGTAGCAGATATTATAGTGTAAAGAATTCTACTCATTATCATAAAAAATAAAGACAAAAGTTCAAAGAAATAAACGGGCCATAAGACGGACGGTTAATGAAATCGTAATTATTTACTTAAAAATGGAATTTTTTGAATTTTTTAAAAAAAGAGATAACACTATGAAAAACCACTCAAGTCTAATTAAAGAAATAAGCATCCAAAGGGTAATGTTGTATCACGGCCTTTTTGATGGACTATCTATTTAAATCTTCCTGTTTATGCTTTGCAAATGAATTTATCCGTGTAGAAAATAATACTTAGCATAGGTAAACCAATATTTCAGTGTTATTACTCAATTTATGAGCCCCTAAGGGTAAAATCCCAATGGACACCTTAACAGACGGGAAACCACAATGAAATGTTCCTAAATACGAAACTATATATATATATATATATATATATAATATATATATATATATATATATATATATTTCTACATATATACGCGGAAATTATGAATTTCATTATTAATTTAATATTTTTAAAGTAAGAACAACCTAACTCTCTTTGAAAGAATGATTGAAACATTTTCACTTTATCCAAAACCAAAAAACTATAGGAAAAAAGGTTACGACCCCTAAGGGTCAAAACGTTTCGACGGCCTATACGACGGACGTTATACGGTATTATTATTTTGAATTGGGAAAACACGAAAGCATAACAATATTTTCGATATAAAACGATTGGAATATTTTAAAGGAAAGAAGATTAAGATATACTTTTGAATCACCTAAAACTTCTCGTATGAAAATAATTTTAATAAAATTACGAATAAAAGTAATTACAATGATACAAATTAGCCATTATTAAGAATGATGCTCGGATGAATTTGATTAATTAAATTCAATATTTTAATATACCAAACTGAAAATCCATTTGTAAAGTTAACTACGTGTTGAAAAACGCACAGAAAAAAAGCAGAATTTTAAATATTGGCGAGTGGCGTCATGAGGGGGCGGAGAGTGTGAGTGCGTTGGTCGCGAAGGGAACACGGCACTCGAAAACTCGATGGGATTGAACACGGAGTACTCTAATACTCCACCAGAGGCAGCACAATCAGTACCCGTACATCATACCACCGTAAGTCAGCGCTAGCGGACTCCGAACTAACTACGTCCAAACAACCCCGAAATACGAATGACATTTTGAATTTAAACTGTTCTTATAATATTATTTTAACGCACTTTCCATTATTATTTCAAATTAATTCATTAAAGTATCTTTTTAAGGAATTCTTATTACTTCTAAGAATATGGCTAAGAAATAGCACCAATCTATTAGCATTTGAAAAATGTTGGGAAATATGCCTAAAATACGATTTTTGAGAAAATTAAAAAACGATGTATTTCGCGAAAATATTGACCGGAACTACATTTTTAGGGATAAAAACTACCTAAAATAACTAAATTATCCGAAATAAAACAAAAGGATTTTTTAGGAAACAAATTAATAACATGTAAAGTCATTAAATCATGACCAAGGCGAGTGTTTTTCACATATATATACACGCGTTACGACGCTTAAATACGGATTGATTTCATTTTTTATTTCCCTACGTATTGTAGTTCAACTGGAGGAATCGTTTGGCATTCATTTTATTACTAACTGGTCTTATAATAATTAGTTCTCCCGATTTAAACCGGAGGTCAAAGATAAATAGATTATCCGGCCTTAATATTATAACCCTTCGCCATTGAATTAACTTCAAATAGTAATTATAACATTGAATAGATATTATTCCATCTCTTCGCATTTATTTCGTTTTCTTTTTATTGAATGTTGAATTAATTGAATTTTTTTGTCTGGGTGATTTATAATCGCGGTCATCGTAAGCTGTGTATAACATCTAAAAACACAGGTGTTGGCGAACCTAATATATATATATATATATATATATACACATATATATATACACATTCAAACACGAAATCCCGCCAAACGGCGAATAAATACTCATATACTATATACAGAAACATATATAAGGAAAAGGGATAGGAACACGTATAAAGGACGAACACAATAGAGGTGGGGAAGGCGGAATCGAACGGATCACAAGAGTAAAAATATCTCCTCAACCGGGACTCGAACACCGGATCTTTCCACTTGCCGGGCGGATGCTCTTAACCACTTGAGCTATCGAGGATATGTAATTTACCCTGAGATATATATATATATATATATATATATATATATATATATATATATATATATATATATATATATATATATATATATTTTAGGTAATCTACCGGTTAAGGTAGGTTTTTGAATAGTCACCGAACATTTTGTTATTCCCAACAAAACACAAAATCCAGCATCCTACTCTACATCGGGTCCCTCTTCATCTCTGAGTACTTCCTTCCTCCCTTCATCCCCTATCCAAGACATCCCTATCCCCTGTTCCTTCACTGTCCTCCTTTGCCATTAACATTCTCCCCTCTATTACACTCTTCTACATCCCACTATTGCCGGTCAATACCGCCTTCATCCACTTTTCCTGCCTCCTTAGTATTATCTCCCACCAAGTCCCTCTCTTCGCCCACCATGCCAAGTACTTCCTCAGTTGTTTTCTTCTCTGTCCATTTCATTTTCTCCATTCTTCTCCACACCCACATATCTACAATGGCCTCCAGTCTATTACGTCTATCCTCCTGCTTCAATGACCACGTTTCCATAGCCACATATAGAACTATCTTCCAAATTTTTCACTTCCCGATAGTGTTTAAAAACCTCTTCGCAATAAATTGCGTAATTTGAATTTCTCCTTTCATTTGTTACAACTTCCAATGTACTCGCACTGCGTCTCTTCCAACAATTGCATCCTTTTTTGCAATCACGAGAAACAAAAACACATCGCCTACCGCAATTATTTTTACATGAAATTTTAAATAGTATTACTATATGATTTCCTTATCTAGGCGCAACAGAATTGAAAAGAATTGAACACTAAACCATTATTCTTATTCTAGCCGTAATGAACTCTGAATCAAGGAATTTAAATCACAAAAAAATCGTTTGAAAATAATAAAAAACAATTTTTACACGATAAATTTTTTTATTAACTTTTAAAACGTAAAACAAAGGTTTCCAAAAATAGCATTTCCCTTATATGTCGGCTTTTTTGTCTGTTAATGCTACTATAAGCCATTTCAGTAGTAGTAAACATTTTCTTTATGCTTTGCAAAGCACAAAAAATGACGGTTTTCAACTTAAAAACATTATATTAACTCCTCCGATGTTTTTAATGTGTTTTACGCCCACTGCCATACGCCTTATCATGGTGTCCTACATGTCTTATTGTAGCTTGTAGTTCGATTCATCGGTAATCTTGTAATAACACCCTCCTTTCTTTTTCACCCTACTGCCATGCATTCTGCGATTTCTATTAAACTATTTTATAATTGATGCTCAAAATCCTCATTGTTGAAGATCTATTCTTTGACTAGACGAATATATAATCATTATGGATATTATTCACATTTTAACCCCAGAAAACGAAAAGTTTAATGTCGGTTACAATTCACAATAGCATAGTACTGGTTACAACATTAGTTGTTCGTTGTCAGGGTGTTTCTATATATATATATATATATATATATATATATATATATATATATATATATATATATATATATATATATATATATTCCCACGGAGCTAAAGTTGTTCTCAGGATCATAAACTAAAGGATAGAGAGTAGGGCAAGTGATTACTTAGGGGATGATCAGTTTGGGTTTAGGAAGGGGAGAGGTGCGAGTGATGCCATTGCAGTAATGAGATCACTAATCGAAAGAGGAATATAGAACACAACCAGGAGGTATTTGCCTGTTTCGTAGATTTCGAAAAAGCGTTTGATAGAGTAAATTGGGAAAAACTAATGAGTATATTGCAGATAATAGGAATAGATTGGAATAGGGAAAGGAGGCTAATCCGCAACCTGTACATGTCTCAGACTGCTCAGGTGCGGGTGGGAAACGGGGAGTCAGGATGGGCAGTGTTAGGAAGGGGAGTAAGGCAGGGTTGCCCATTATCACCGTTGCTGTTCAACCTGTATGCAGAGGAAATGATCAAAGAGGCATGGGAAGAACTGGATGTAGGAATGAAAGTGGGCGGGGAATTCTTTAAATCAGTTAGGTTTGCTGATGACCAAGCTTTAGTTTATCAGACAGCCAAGGGGCTGCAAGCATTGCTTAGTGATTTGGAAATTCAGTGCGACAGGTATGGGATGAGAATCACTATTAACAAAACAAAGGTTTTCCCATTTTCTAGAAAGAAAAAGGCTAAGCCTAACATTAAAATAGGAAGGCAACAACTAGGGCAGGTAGAACAGTCAACGAATCTCGGTAGTGTTTTGGACCAACACGGTCAAAGTAGTAGGGACGTAAAAAGAAGAATTGCGCTAGGCAAAGAGGCTTTCACAAGGAGGAGGGAGTTGATGACGGGGACTTTGAGTAAGGATGTTAAGAAAAGACTCGTAAAAACTTTGATATGGAGCGTAGCTATGTACGGCGCGGAAACGTGGTCATTGAAGCAGGAGGACAGACGTAGACTGGAGGCTTTTGAAATGTGGGTGTGGAGAAGAATGGAGAAGGTGAAATGGACCGAAAGAAGAAAACAAATGAGGAAGTACTTGGTATGGTGGGCGAAGAGAGGGGTTTGTTGGGAGCAATCCTATGGAGGCAGGAAAAGTGGATGAAGGGGGTGTTGACCGGCAGTGGGATGTTGAAGACTGTGATAGAGGGTAGTATGTTGGGCAAAAGAGGAAAGGGAAGGAACAGGATAGGGATGTTGGACGGGATGAAGGGCGGAAGAAAGTACTCTGAGATGAAGAGGGACCTGATATAGAGTAGGATGATAGATTTTGTGTTTTGTTGGGAGCAATAAAATGTTTGTTTGGTAGTTGTGTCCATCCAAAAACCTACCTTAACCGGTAGATTACCTTTAAAAAAAAATATATATATATATACGAGGGTCATCTGGAAAGTAGTACCCGTTCGTGCCGCATGAAGTGCTGACGACGCGAGTAGCCGCTGGACGAGGTCAGATAGCTTCAGTGGCTTGTCTGCCTTCTCTGAGCCAAGTTGCGTGACGCTAGCATTGCCTGTGTTGTTTCTGTGATTGTTTACAATGTTTAAAAAAATTGAGAACGCCGCCAGTTGTGAAGTGAGGGCAGTGATTAAATTCCTCAATGCAAGAAACGTTCGCCCATGTGATATTCATCGCCAATTAAAGGAGGTGTATGGAGACAATGTAATGGACGAGTCGTCTGTTCGGCGGTGGTGTCGCAACTTCAACATGGGGAGGGGGAACACACACGACGATGAGCGTTCGGAGAGACCGTCTGTCATTACAGACCAACTGGTGAGCTCAGTTGACGAATTCGTGAGGAACGATCGGCGCGTCACAATTGATGACATCTGTGAGAATTTTCCCAATGTTTCTCGAACAATTGTTCATGAAATTGTTAAACACCATCTGCATAATGCAAAAATTTGTGCAAGATGGGTCCCTCGCGTATCTCAATGAGCTGGCGGCGAAGGACTATGCAGCAGGAATACAGAAACTTGTCACACGTTATGACAAATGCCTTAATTTGCTTGGAGATTATGTTGAGAAGTAGTTTAAAGTATCCTCTTTCAAATAAAATTTTTTATGTTTGTTAATATTTACTTTTGTGTCTTTATTTCACGAACGGGTACTACTTTCCGGATGACCCTCGTATATATATATATATATATATATATATATATATATATATATATATATATATATATATATATATATATATATATATATATGGGTGTTTGAATTGTCAAAAATACCAAATAAATATTTATAACTCATAACAAAACGCAAAATCCAGCATCCTACTCTACATTAGGTCCCTCTTCATCCCTGAGTACTTCCTTCCTCCCTTCATCCCCTTTCTAAGACATCCCTATCCTGTTCCTTCAATTTCCTCATCTGTCATTAACATTCTCCCCTCTATCACAGTCTTCTTCAACATCCCACTATTGCCAATCAATACCCCCTTCATCCACTTTTCCTGCCTCCTTAGTAATATCTCCCAACAAACCCCTCTCTTCGCCCCTCACCATTCCAAGTACTTCCTCGTTTGTTTTCCTTCCTTCGGTCCAGTTCACCTTCTCCATTCTTCTCCACATACCCACATATCTACAATATCCTTCAGTCTATGTCTATTATCCTCCTGCTTCAATGACCATGTTTCCATAGCCACACATAGCTACGGTCCATGTTTCCTAACGAGTCTTTTCTTAACATCGTTACTCAACGTCCCTCTCATTTTAACTCCCTCCTCCTTGTCTGTGAAAGCCTCTTTGCCTAATGTGACGCAATTTATTTTATATATTTATAATCACTAAGGCATAAGTTAATATGTGTGGAGAAGAGACAGAAAATAAATAAGTATAAATAATAAAGCAAAGAAGAAACGACGATATAGAAAACTACTACAACTGATAATTAAATAAGAAGAATAGCTTAATAAGAACTGAACTGCCTTTAAATAAGAGGAGAAGGACTTCCAAAGGGAAGGGTGCTTTATTATTATTAAACAGTGGAAATGAATATAAGAAGAAGAAAAAATGGAATTTATTTAATAATAAGAAGAAGGCAAAGATAGCCATTACTACGAATTGGGACAGAGAGAGTACTTTGAAGAAGGTATACACAGGAAAATCATTGAGATGTGTATAGAAGACTAATATCTTAAGGAATATATAAGTTTTTAATGACCCCAGATCGGGTTTTAATTGTATAAAAATCGCATTTTCCTGTTATTTTGGTTACTGTGGTTCAAATTCAGAGATATTGCAATAAAATCTTGATGTAAAACATTCTCCAAATGCTAGATTCGTCATTTATAAGGTTCTGTGGGTATTGACTCAAGGAACTTAGCCAAAATTAGACTATAAAATATATAATATACATCATTTAAGAATAGTTTCTAGATTTCTGAGAAGTTTATATCCCTACGAAAGATAGTAGGGACCATAGAAAAAGTAACAGAACTGAATTGTGGGTCGAAGAACCATTTCGAAAGAAAGAAAGATATTATCGAAATAAGATGAGACATTTTAAGAAAATTTCCTTACGGCTCGGATACCTGGTCGTCAGTTATGTCCGAGTTCTAGCTAACCTAACTATAAAGGTATGAAGGTATAAATGTAGTAAAAGTTTTTAATTTTCGCGTATATAGAATTTCCCAACATCTATACTAAAATGCTAATAGGTTGGTGCTATTTCTTAGCCAAATTCTTATAAGCGATAAGAATTTCTAAAGAAGACTTGAATGCAATAATTTTGACATTCAAAATCATGGAAAGTGTGTTAAAATAATATTTTAGGAACCCTTTAAATTCAATTTGACATTCACATTTCGGAGTTGCGTCGAAGTAGTTAGTCCGGAGTCCGCTAGCGCTGACTTACGGTGGTATGATGTACGGGTACTGATTGTGCTGCCTCTGATGGAGGATTTGAGTACTCCGTGTTCAATCCCATCGAGTTGTCGAGTGTGGAGTGTTCCCTTCGCGACCAACGCACTCAATTTTCGAGAGGCAAAATCTCCGCCCCTCGTGACGTCAATCCTCGCCAATTTTTAAAATTCTCCTTTTCCTGTGCGTTTTTAAACACGAAAATAACTTAATGAATGGGTTTTTAGTGTTCCTCAATAAATAAATTAAATTAATCAAATTCATGCGAGTATTATTCGTAATAATGGCTAATTTAAACCATTTAAATTAATTTTATTCATAATTTTATTAAAAAATAATTTTATGCGAGAAAGTTTAAGTGATTGAATGTTTGTCTTCTTCCTTTTAAGTATTCCAATAGTTTTATATTGCAAATATTGTTATGCTTTCGTATTTTCCTATTTTAAAATAAAATACCCTATACCGTATCCTATATATATATTTAATGCTCATGTCTTGAGCATTAAATATAAAGTTATATGAGTTATGTCAGCATGCCAGTAAGTTATTAGGACGAAATAAACATTCTGTCTAGGTAACAATGTTGAATTATATAATCCTTCCTTTCAACCGCGAATAGGTCACTCCACCAATAAATTGATGCCCTCTTGGAAAGTAAATTGAAATGAACAATACATATATTAGAAAAACGCATTGCTGACGATATTGCTGTTGAATGGATTACGTAAAATTATGAGACATTTTATGGGGAGATAATAATCTCGTATCTCTTATGCGCAATGTAATTAGAATTCGAGTAATAGCGACTCGCAGAATAAGTAAAAAGTAATCATAGCGTAATTATTAAAAAGGGTCCAACGTGAATAATACCATTCTTATTTATCAAATACCACTTAACACTTACACGTGTCCACTACGTGAAATATGATCGAAATTCTAACGGCAGTATAAGAGACGTTCATCAAGAAATCACGAAAGTTATGTCAGCATAAATGCTATAGTTATTAGGAGGTTATTCACAAAATCTCTACATGCTTCTGTCTTGTATCCCTAAAACATCCTTCTTATTTATCCGTGACAACCGAATCCCAATTGCGAATGTCGCGGAGAGTCGTTCGGAATCATGCACTCGTGAAAAATCGAAAAAATAAGTTTTTTTTAAAGCGAATTTACCCTGTATTCCAGATTGCGGACTTGCTGACGTAATATTTCCTTATATACGTACATTTATAAGAGTGATTTTATCAAAGAGAAGAAACAATATCAACTAATCTAATACTATAAGTAATCTAAACTCGATTAACAGGCATACTACTAGCAGAGAGGGCTCCCCCTAGGTTATGCGTGTGGTGACCACGTCCGCCCTTCCATACACCCTTCCTTTCCGACAGACGAGCGCTCTGCTTAGGTTATGCGTGTGGTGACCGCGTCCGCCCTGCCATACTCCCTTCCTCCCCGACGAACGAGGGCTCTGCCTAGGTTATACGTGTTGTTACCGCGTCCGCCCTGCCATACTCCCTTCCTTCCCGACGGACGAAGGCTCTGCCTTGGCTATGCGTTTTGTTACCGCGTCCGCCCTGCCATACTCCCTTCCTTCCTGACGGACGAAGGCTCTGCCTTGGCTATGCGTGTCGTTACCACGTCCGCCCATATTCATATACCATAAACACAGGAAGTCGGTTGTGACAACTGCCTGTTTGGCGGACTGTGGACTGGAAATTCAAAATATTATAATAAAACATATTCTAGTCTAAAATCATCATTTATAAGAAGAGTTGATAGGAACGAGATGAATTACGGCTACTTAAATTACCTTAAACACACCTCATTATGTTTAGACAGACTATTAAGCAAACGGTCAATAGATTTTAGTCGATTCCTCAGAATTCCCTGTTCTATAGACCCACGTCATCTCATATACCAATGGTTGCCATTCATATATATATTATTACTATTATGTCGTCTAAAGAATGAAAAGACGGTATTATATCGTATTGAAACGACTTTATTCTTTCTTCAAAGTATTCTCCAATGATAATCAGTACAATTTTGCAATTCACCCGTAGCAATTTTTGTAAAAAAACTTCTACCTAATCCAAACGAGATGTCTCCGATAAAAAAACCAATGTTTTTTTCTCAGAATTCAACATTAGGCTTCTTCATTTGCCCTAACAACGTTGGCCACGCAATTTTAACTTGATAAACTGGATTGTAAAAAGAATTTTCATATTGTTACTAAACCACGGATGTACGGAGGATGGATGGACCAAATCAATTCTAAGACGGTTTTAGGCCAGTCAACAACAATAGGAGGTAGTTTAGCTGTTAAAATCACCTATCTTTGAGAGTTTGCCCCAATTGTCATCCTGATTGAATAACGATTCTCCGTTGCCGGTTCTTTCATTCCGGTATTTCACCAAAAAGCACTTCTGTTGGCAAACAGAAGCTCGTGTACCAATCAGAATACACGGTTCTACTTTGCCCTAATGTTGCTCTGAATGCCCAGTTTATATTCAATGAGGAAACAGGCGATCATTTGCTTCTATGTGCTTTTGTGCACGATAGTATATTTGGTGGGTTTTCGTTCGTCTTGGAAGACCCATTAAGTGGATTTGTAGTCTTGTTTCGGGCTAATACGCATATGTATAAGATTCTTCACCAGTTTAAGATGTTATACACAGCTTTCGATGGACCGCGATTATAAATCACCTGGACAACAAATCCCTTAATTCAATATTCAATAAAAAGAACAAGAAATAAATACGTTAAGATGGATTTGTTTAATATTTATTAGATGTTACAATTACTATTCGATGTTAATTTAATGGCGAAAGGTTATAATATCAATGCCGGATAATCTATTTAACTTTGACCTCCGGTTTAAATTTGGAAAACTAATTATTATAAGACCAGTTATTAATTAAATGAACGCCGGACGATACCTCCAGTACTCCAACTATGATACGTCGGGAAATTCTAAATGAAATCAATCCGTAGCTAAGCGCCGTATCGCGCATATGTATATATATATATATATATATATATATATATATATATATGTGTGTGTGTGTGTGTGTGTGTGTGTGTGTTTGTGTTTGTGTGAAAAACACTCGCCTTGGTCATGTTTTCCTGACTTTACATTCTATTATTTTTTTTACTAAAAAATCCTTCCCTTTTATTTCTGATAATTTAGTTACTTTAGTTAGTTGTAATTTGTAAAAATGTAGTTACGGTCATTAATTTCGCCGTTTTTTTTAATTTTCGGAAAAATCATATTTCACGCATTTAAAGAATTTCCCAACATCTATACTATAAGGCTAATAGAATGGTCCTATTTCTCTGTCATATTCTTAGAAGTAACTGAAAGTTTTTAAAAGGTATTTTAATGTAATAATTTGGGCATTAATAATGTGGAAAGTGCGTTGAAAAAATATCTAAGGAAACCCTTTAAATTCAATTTGACATTCACATTTCGGAGTTGCGTCGAAGTAGTTAGTCCGGAGTCCGCTAGCGCTGACTTACGGTGGTATGATGTACGGGTACTGATTGTGCTGCCTCTGATGGAGGATTTGAGTACTCCGTGTTCAATCCCATCGAGTTGTCGAGTGTGGAGTGTTCCCTTCGCGACCAACGCACTCAATTTTCGAGAGGCAAAATCTCCGCCCCTCGGGACTTCAATCCTCGCCAATTTTTAAAATTCTCCTTTTCCTGTGCGGTTTTTAAACAGAAAATTAACTTTTTAAATGGGTAAACTAAAACATAGACTTTATTCTAACGTATTCATTGAGTGTGATTCGTAATAATGGCTAATTTGTATCATTGTAATTACTTTTATTCATAATTTTATTCAAATTATTTTCATTCGAGACGTTTTAAGTGAATGAAAGTATGTCTTCGTCTTCTTTCGTTTAATTATTCCAATCGTTTTATATCGCAAATATTGTGATGCATTCATGTTTTCCAATTTTAAAATTTTAATACCGTATACCATCCGTCGTATAGGCCGTCGAAACATTTTTACCCTCAGGGGTCGTAACCCTTTTGTTTCTTTAATTCTTTGGATTTGGATAAATTAAAATGTTTCGATCATTCCTTAAAGAGATTAAACTCAGTCATGTTTAAAATTATTTTTAGGCTTATTTATATATATATATATATATATATATATATATATATATATATATATATATATATATATATATATATATATATATATATATTTATTGCTTAATGGTTTAAAGTGAAATATATATATATTTCACTTTTACAGGGTTCGTCCCGAAAATAAGTGTACTGACTCCTGGGCTGGGCGCGCCGCTCCAGGCGCGCCCAGCACCGCTCTGACGGGCTGTGATTGAAGGGGGGTATGTTGGCAAGCGACGCTGAAAAAGGCAGTCGGTTCTGAGCTGTAATGTAGTGAGGAGCTCTATTAATGCGAACCTCCACGCTCGACCCACGTCACGGAAGGCGATTCCAAAGTTTTTGGAGCAGCGTTATTACATCAAATTTGCGGTAAAGCTTGGGAAATGGTCTACCGAAACTGTCGGGATGATTAACCAGGCTTACGGGAGGTCAGCCATGTCCAGAAACATGATCTTTCGGTGGCACAAGATGTTCGTGGAGGGCAGAGAAGAGGTCGACGACGTGTCTTCGAGAGGTTCCCGATGATGCCTTCGCGGGAGCGTTCCAGGAATGGGAACGCCGCTGGAACAAGTGTAGCGACTCACAACGGTCCTATTATGAGGAATATTAGCTTAAAATATGTAAAAGGGTAATAATTTAAATTCCTGAGCTAAATACACTAATTTTCCGGACGAACCCTGTATATATATATATATATATATATATATATATATATATATATATATATATATATATATATATATATATATATATATCCCTCCCCGGACTACAACCTTGACGTGGTGGAAGGGCTTGTGCGTTCCGATGACCCCTAGAGCTGTACTGGCGGGAGTAATAATTATTGCTCCTGGTAGGGTCACCCATGCCAGATAGGTCGAAGGTTAGGAGCCAGACGAAAGGTAGTCCACGCAGCGTCTGTTCCTCAGTGAGGCGGCTGCAATGGCGTCTGACCCCAGTGGGGCGGCCAGTAAGTGATGGTGTCACGTTAAAAACACTATTGAGGAAGGCAACGGGAAACCACCTCAATTATCATTCCCTAGAAAAATATGATGGACAATAGAGATATTTTGAGTCCTGGCAACCACGGGGCTCGGCCCAATCGGCCGTGTGTCGTGCCCGGCAGCGGGGGAGGCAAGGCTTCCGCGGTCGTCATCCCACGAAACCCTTGCAAGGGAAAACCAGCAGCAGCAGGACAGAAGACGCAGGAGAAGAAGACAAAATTAGTTAGAATAGGAACGTGGAATGTTAGGACAATGATGAGGACAGGGAAATTGGAGAATGTTAAGCGAGAGATGGAAAGGGGAAATATAGATATTTTAGGTCTATGCGAGGTGAGATGGAAGGATAGCGGGGATTACTGGAGTGATAAGTATAGAATAATATACAGCGGTGGGGACGAGAGCCAACGAGGGGTTGCCATAGTATTAAATGAAGAGGTAGGAAGAAGCGTAGTCAACATAGAGCAGGTAACGGATAGAATACTACTAGTGGAGATAAAAGCAGAACCGACGAACTTAGTTATTATTCAGGTATACATGCCACCGAGCAACCATAAGGAAGAAGAGGTCGATAAGATATACGATCAGTTAGAGGACATGATCGCGTGTGTTCCAGCAGGGAAACATTTGAGAGTGATGGGGGACATGAATACGACGGTAGGCGAAGGAAGAGATGGTGATGAGGTGGGCGACTACGGTTTAGGCACGAGGAATGACCGCGGGGAGAAAGCAGTTGAGTTTGCAGGAGGCAGGGGTTAGTCATCACCAACACTTGGTTTAGACACCACAAGATGCAGGTATACATGGAAAATGCCAGGTGACTCAGGAAGATATCAGCTAGATTATATCCTGGTTAGACACAGGTTTAGGAATAGTGTGATAAATTCCCACAGCTTTCCGGGAGCGGATGCGGACTCAGACCACAATTTAGTTGTTATGAAATGTAGCGTACGTTTCAAAAAGATAAGGCAGGGGCGGCGAGTTAGAAAATGGAATGTAGAAGCATTAAATGGGTTGAAAAGGAAGGAATACAAACATGCGGTAGAGAAAATAATGGAGGATGGTAAAGGGCTTATTACTATCGAAGAAAAATGGGAAATGATCAAAAAAGGATTGTCTAAAGCCGCAAAAGACACTATTGGAACCGTTAACGCTAAAAGGACTAGGAAACCATGGATCACGGATGAGATGATTACAAAGATGGACGAGCGGCGAAAATGGAAGAATATAAATACAGAATTAGGCGAAATGAAGTACAAAGAATTGAACAATAAATTGAGGCGGGCAACAAATAAGGCAAAAGACGCATGGTGGAAGACGCAGTGCGAGGATATGGAAAGTCTCCAGAGGAAGGGCGAAATCGGTGCGCTGTACAGCAAAGTTAAATCGTTATCGGGAAGTAAGAAAGGAAGAGCTATGCTAATAGTTAGAGATAAAGCGGGTAATGTAATAGTTGACGCAGGAAAGATCCAAGAGAGATGGAAGGAGTATATAGAAGAACTGTATAGTAAAGAACTCAGACCAACACAGTTAGACATTGAAAAAGAAAATGACGTAGAGGAAGACAGCTTAGGTCCAGGCATACTAGACAATGAGATAGAAAGGGCATTAAGGGAGATGAAACTAAATAAGGCCGTGGGGGTAGATAACATTCCCGTGGAACTTTTAAAATGCTTAGGAAAATGTGGGAGGAAGAGGCTATATGGGCTGATCCGTAGCATTTATGAGGAGGGAATCTGGCCGGAAGACTTTGTGAGAGCAGTTTTAGTTCCGATTCCGAAAAAGGTAAAGGCCACGTCATGTGAGGACTATAGGACAATTAGTTTGATATCCCACGCAGCTAAAACTGTTCTCAGGATCATAAACAAACGGATAGAGAGTAGGGCAAATGATTACTTAGGGGATGATCAGTTTGGGTTTAGGAAAGGGAGAGGTACGCGTGATGCCATTGCAGTAATGAGATTATTAATCGAGAGGAATATAGAACACAACCAGGACGTATTTGCCTGTTTCGTAGATTTCGAAAAAGCGTTTGATAGAGTGAATTGGGAAAAACTAATGAGTATATTGCAGAAAATAGGAATAGATTGGAGGGAAAGGAGGCTAATCCGTAACCTGTACATGTCTCAGACTGCTCAGGTGCGGGTGGGAAACGGGGAGTCAGGATGGGCAGTGTTAGGAAGGGGTGTAAGGCAGGGTTGCCCATTATCACCGTTGCTGTTCAACCTGTATGCAGAGGAAATGATCAAAGAGGCATGGGAAGAACTCGAGGTAGGAATGAAAGTGGGCGGGGGATTCGTAAAATCAGTTAGGTTTGCTGATGACCAAGCTTTAGTTTGTCAGTCAGCCAAGGGGCTGCAGGCATTGCTTAGTGAATTGGAAATTCAGTGCGACAGGTATGGGATGAGAATCAACATTAATAAAACAAAGGTTATGCGATTTTCTATAAAGAAAAAGGCTAATCTTAACATTAAAGTAAGAGGGCAAAAACTAGAGCAGGTAGAACAGTTTACGTATCTCGGTAGTGTTTTGGACCAACACGGTCAAAGTAGTAGGGACGTAAGGAGAAGAATTGCGCTAGGCAAAGAGGCTTTCACGAGGAGGAGAGAGTTGATGACGGGGACTTTTAGTAAGGATGTTAAGAAAAGACTCGTAAAAACTTTGATATGGAGCGTAGCTATGTACGGCGCGGAAACGTGGTCATTGAAGCAGGAGGATATACGTAGATTGGAGGCTTCTGAAATGTGGGTGTGGAGAAGAATGGAAAAGGTGAAATGGACAGAGAAGAAAACAAATGAGGAAGTACTTGGTATGGTGGGCGAAGAGAGGGGTTTGTTTGGAGCAATCCTATGGAGGCAGGAAAAGTGGATGAAGGGGGTGTTGACCGGCAGTGGGATGTTGAAGACTGTGATAGAGGGTAGAATGTTGGGCAAAAGAGGAAAGGGAAGGAACAGGATAGGGATGTTGGACGGTATGAAGGGAGGAAGAAAGTAATCAGAGATGAAGAGGGACCTGATATAGAGTAGGATGATGGATTTTGTGTTTTGTTGGGAGCAATAAAATGTTTGTTTGGTAGTTGTGTCCATCCAAAAACCTACCTTAACCGGTAGATTACCTTAAAAAAAAAATATATATATATATATATATATATATATATATATATATATATATATATATATATATATATATATATATATATATATAATTATATATATGTATATATATATGTATACTTGTTATATATACATATGTATATATATACAATTGTATATATATATAATTATATATATGTATATATATATATACTTGTTATATATACATATGTATATATATACAATTGTATATATATATGTATATATATATGTATATATGTATATATATATGAATATATTATATATATATATATATATATATATATTTATTTATTTATTTATATTTATATATATATATATTTATATTTATATATATATACAATAAGTGATAATGTTGACCTTTCTCTCGTCGTGGAAAGGGATAAGGGCAAGAAACTGAATGCGAAGGACGATTACTGAAAGAATTCAAATGTGTCCGTTGGGATTTTACCCTTAGGGGCTCATAAATGTACTTATAACACTGAAATATTGGTTTACTGAAGCCAAAAATTATTTTTCACACGAACATATTCATTTGCTAGGTATAAACATTAAGATTTAAATAGATAGTCCATCAAAAAGGCCGTGATACAACATTACCCTTTGGATGCTTATTTCTTTAATTAGACTTGAGTGGTTTTTCATAGTGTTATCTCTTTTTTAAAAAATTACAAAATTTCCCATTTTTTAAGTATATCATTACGATTTCATTAACCGTCCGTAATATGGTCCGTTTATTTCTTTGAACCTTAGGCGTCACTTTTTATGATAATGAGTTGAATTCTTTACACTATAATATCTGCTAAAAGCTATCGAATTTTTAACTCAAAAAGCAGTAAGCATTGATAGCGTAGACCGAGAGAAGGAAATGATACCAAAGAAAGACCTGACATACGATCTCGCTGAAGATTCTGATTCAGCCCTCTGGAATGGAAACTCTGGACCAGAAAGAGTTCAACTCCGATGAGAAATTGACAAAAGACGGGTGTTACTTGGATACAATGAGTGAGATATGCTTATAAGACGTGATCAATAGGATTTCTATAATAAAAAAGCCAGCCTTCCGCCGTCTTCCAACATTGCAGGACAACAGATGGAAGTCGAGACAGTCTTCTTCACGTGGAAAAGGTTTTTTAAGTCGAGGGATACCATCATCCCAGTAAAAAATGAACCCCAGGTCGCCCAGATTCATTCGTTTCCCTAACAAACACGAAACTGATATCCCTATCCGAGCAGTGGTATCTATTCCCTGCGCCCCAGCCCACCTACTTGGGCAATAGGTTGAAAAAAAACCTAATCTCTGACAAAAGGCTTAGTTTTCCCAACAAAACACGGTATCCAGAACCCATACGTGAGCTTGCGAGTGGGCTGTCGGATACAGTACTGACACCAAAGTGTATTACTGTGTCCTCCGATGTAGCCAAATTGTTCAGAAGCATCCTGATGAAAGGAGGCCCTGGAACAAGCTGAGATATCCCTCGTAAATTCTAAATTACCTCCTCCTATGATGAGAGAACAGTTTGACATTAGGTGGAAATGAATTTCGTGTTCCAAGGTCAACATTATCGACAATTAGAAGGTCTAGCAATGGGCCCAGTGTGGTTGGATAACTCTTTGATTCCAAAATCTTAAATTTTAAATTGACCGTCCGTTGATTAGGCCATCAAAACATTATGAACCTTAGGCGACAAAACTTTTCAATACAGATGTATTCTACAATTTGCAATTAAATTAGTGCGTTTAGAGAGTAAACTATAGTGTTCTGATAACATAATGTTTATTTTCAAATGATCGTCCGTCTAAGAGTCCGTCAAAGCCTTATGACCCTTTGGTGAAAATATCTTTTACATAGACATCTTGTCATTAGCGCTTATTAATTATTCTTTTAATCATGATTTTATAGTAGAACATCATGTTTTTTGGGTGATATTTTGAGTTTTTATTCGAACCGTCCGTCAAACAGGCCGTTGATATGAAGTTTTTGGGTGGTTAAGCAGACTTATGTATCGACAATTGGGAAATAGAGTTATTTCCTTAAAACTTTATCCAACAAAAGAAGTTTTTATCTTGGTTCCGACGTCTTAAAGAAATCGTCTGGGCTTGGACTGCTTCCAGGAGACAGTAGGACAATTTCAATGCAACAATTTCAGAGCGTAAAAATCATTCGCCTTGACTGGGACTCGAACCCAGATCCCTCAATATCCGGTCGAGTGCTTTAGCCACTTAAGCTACCGAGGCGTCCTCTTAAACCCTGAAATTTTGGGGGTTTTAAAGGAACTAGATGTTATGACGAAATACCGTACATAGGACAATAGTTTGTCATGGTTTAGTTCATAAGATGAATGTATACAGGTCACGAGTGACTTGGGAACGGACGGTGCATTGAATTAACTGGATTTGACCTCAGAAATAATTTATTAATGCTTCGACCTTTCTGTTTATATAGGAAAGCCTGCGGTCTATCATTCCATCACTACGAGGAGTATCCCAATTGTCACCAAGGCAACAAAATAGGGTTAATACGCATCATAAAACAAATGCAATAACTCTGAGTATAGGCGAGTAAATGATTGACCAGCGCTTAAGACAGAAAACAAAAGCAGAAAGCGTAGAAAATTTTATAACCTTCGTCTAAACCTAACGTGCAGCTAAAAAATTCCATTTCCTGACCACGTTTTATAACGGCAAAGCTAGAATCATAATCGTTACTTCCCAAAGGACATTCTGCACTCGTAAAAGAAAGGACTCAGGGTTTGAATTCTTTGGAGGAGATGGAAAATTGGAAATCCCTTCAGTCTGACAGAAACGTGGTTGTCAACGAAAGGATAGACCACTCCCGTTCCACCCCCTTTCCTTATCTTCATAAAATACTCCTAAATTCTATAAGCAACCAAGCCAGGATTGAGAATTTCTAAATCTATAAAACCAGATTTTTTTGCGAAGCTCAGAAACCTTGGTGGTATCATATCTTTACGTGGAAATTAAAACCTTTCTTATACTTACCCTCATCAGGAAGGAATCCCCTCCTACAAAGTTATTCCCCTTAAACTGTTATGTTTTTATAATAATCTCTTTTAATTTTGAGAGGGCAACTCTGATTTTGAATTTGATGTACCGCCTCTGGGTCAAAATGTTTCAGCGGACTATGCGACGGACGGTATATTTTCTAAATTATAATCCAAGATACTAATTGATAATGAAACGAAATAAATACGTATATTTATTGAAATTATTTATTTTAATGTATTAAGAAACTATTTAAAGCCTCGATAAATATATTAAATATAGTTTAATATATATAAATATATAACAGTTTCAAAGGAATTATTAAGTATTTTTGGAATAAAACGGAAAAGAAATGAATTTTAAAATATGCGACTGACGTCACGATGGGGATGTGATGTGCGCTCGTCGCTCGGGAACACTCGACCTCTCGAAGGGATTGAAAGCGGAGTACTCAAATACTCCGCCAGAGGAAGCACAATCGGTACCAATACTTGAGACACCCGTGAGTCAGCGCTTGCGGACGCCGGACAAACTACGTCGACGTGTCTCCGAAATACGAATATGAATTATTTTAAAATGCGGTCAAAAAATTATGAATATTTATTGCCAAAATTAAGCATTTTAAATCTTTTTTTATGAACTGCTATAAGTTTAAAACAGATATTTTTAAGATAGGCCAGCAATTTATTCGCATTATGAAGATGTCTGGATATATTTTGGGTTTTTGGAAAAATACGTTTTTAAAAGAAAAATCCGCGATATTTTTTAAAAGGAATTTTTCTTTAAAAAATGATAGTTTACATTAAAAACCAAATTATTACAACTTATTCCCAATAAACATAACCCTTGCCTGCTTAGTGCGTGGTCATTAGGGATTTAAATTCATTTGAATTAGGTCAAAATATATATTACCAACGCGCTTTCGGCGAAATAAACGGAAATTATGGTTGAGAAGGCATATTTTTAATCAACC
>NW_027286190.1:27500-36635 GCF_022747635.1 Hetaerina americana
ACAGTCAATAGGACGTAGTTTAGCTGTTTCGATCACCGATCTGTGAGAGTTTGCCCTAATTGTCATCCTGGATTGGAGAACGATCCTCCGTTTCCTTTTAGTTTATTCCTGTATTCCACCAACGAGCTCTTCTGTTGGCAAACGGATGCTCCTGTACCATTCAGAATACAGGGTTCCACTTTGCCCTAATGTTGTTCTCAATGTCCAGTGGGTATTCCGTGATGAAATAGCCAATCATTGGCTTCGATGTGCTTATATGGGCGATAATCACCTTGGTGGGATTTGGCTGGTCTTGGAAGACCCATAAAGTGGATTTCTGTCTTATTTCGATCTCATACACATTTATATATAAGACTCGCACACACCTGTGTATTCAGATGTTATACACATAGCTTTCGAGAGAGCGCGATTATGAATCAATCACCCCCTGACAAAAAATCCATTTATTAAACATTTATTAACAAGGAACACGAAATAAATGCGTAAAGATGGAATAATACCATTATTAAGTACCATTCGATGTTATTTTAATGGGAAAGGGTTATAATATCTTTAAATAAAAGATTATCGGATAAATATTTAATTTTGACCTCCAATTTGAATTTGGATAACTAATTTATATAGGACCAATAAGTCAATAAATCAACGCAGAACGATTCCTGCAATTGAACTACAATACGTTGGGAAATAATAAATGAAATCAATCCGTATTTCAGCACCGTTTCGCATTTATATATATATATATATATATATATATATATATATATATATATATATATATATATATATAATGGGCTGACACAACATAACACAAATAGAAAAGAATAGACACATATAAAAGAACACTTACACGGTAAATTGTTCCGAGCTTTCGGCCCTCTCAGGGGCCTTCTTCAAGAGAGACTATACTTCAAGAGACTTCAAGAGAGAGACATATATATATATATATATATATATATATATATATATATATATGTGTGTGTGTGTGTGTGTGTGTGTAAAAAACACTCGCCTTGGTCATGATTTAATGACTTTATATTTTATTAATTTTTTTACTAAAAATCCTTCCCTTTTATTTCTGATTATCTAGTTCCGGTCAATATTTTCGCGAAAAACGTTGCTTTTTGAATTTTCGCGAAAATCGCGTTTCACGCATACTGTGTGTGATTCCTTGGTCTTGATTGTTGTTCATTGTCGACAATCAAACCAAAGGAGGACCTATGAATCCCTCTCAAAATCAAGAAAAACGATAAAAATGCTTTGTTTAAAGTTTTTTTGTCAATGACAAACAGGACATCTATCCATAAATAATGCGTAAAACGGCATTCTTTCGTTTTAAGAATCAATGTTTTATGCGTTTCTAAGGCTTTTGTTTCAATTTTGACAAAGTTTTTCTTCTCTCCATTAACCAATGAAAAGTGCCAATTCGACCCGGCCCCCTCCCAAATTGGGTTCAAAATGTGAAATTATCAGTTGAAACAAGTCTAACATATGTGTTTCCTTGGTCTTGATTGTTGTTCATTGTCGACAATCAAACCAAAGGAGACCTATGAATCCCTCTCAAATTCAATAAAAACGATAAAAAATGCTTTGTTTAAAGTTTTTTTGTCAATGACAAACAGGACATCTATCCATAAATAATGCGTAAAACGGCATTCTTTCGTTTTAAGAATCAATGTTTTATGCGTTTCTAAGGCTTTTGTTTCAATTTTGACAAAGTTTTTCTTCTCTCCATTAACCAATGAAAAGTGCCAATTCCGACCCGGCCCCCTCCCAAATTGGGTTCAAATGTGAAATTATCAGTTGAAACAAGTCTAACATATGTGTTTCCTTGGTCTTGATTGTTGTTCATTGTCGACAATCAAACCAAAGGAGACCTATGAATCCCTCCTCAAATTCAATAAAAAACGATAAAAAAATGCTTTGTTTAAAGTTTTTTTGTCAATGACAAACAGGACATCTATCCATAAATAATGCGTAAAACGGCATTCTTTCGTTTTGAGAATCAATGTTTTATGCGTTTCTAAGGCTTTTGTTTCAATTTTGACAAAGTTTTTCTTCTCTCCATTAACCAATGAAAAGTGCCAATTCCGACCCGGCCCCCTCCCAAATTGGGTTCAAATGTGAAATTATCAGTTGAAACAAGTCTAACATATGTGTTTCCTTGGTCTTGATTGTTGTTCATTGTCGACAATCAAACCAAAGGAGACCTATGAATCCCTCTCAAAATCAAGAAAAACGATAAAAAATGCTTTGTTTAAAGTTTTTTTGTCAATGACAAACAGGACATCTATCCATAAATAATGCGTAAAACGGAATTCTTTCGTTTTAGAATCAATGTTTTATGCGTTTCTAAGGCTTTTGTTTCAATTTTGACAAAGTTTTTCTTCTCCCCATTAACCAATGAAAAGTGCCAATTCCGACCCGGCCCCCTCCCAAATTGGGTTCAAATGTGAAATTATCAATTGAAACAAGTCTAACATATGTGATCCCTTGTTCTTGATTGTTGTTCATTGTCGACAATCAAACCAAAGGAGACCTATGAATCCCTCTCAAAATCAAGAAAAACGACAAAAAATGCTATGCTTAAAGTTTTTTTCGTCAATGACAAACAGGACATCTATCCATAAATAATGCGTAAAACGGCATTCTTTCGTTTTAAGAATCAATGTTTTATGCGTTTCTAAGGCTTTTGTTTCATTTTTCAGAAAGTTTTTCTTCTCCCCATTAACCAATGAAAAAGTGCCAATTCCAACCCTGCCCCCTCCCAAATGGGTTCCAATGTGAAATTATCAGTTGAAACAAGTCTAACATATGTGATTCCATGGTCTTGATTGTTGTTCATTGTCGACAATCAAACCAAAGGAGACCTATGAATCCCTCTCAAAATCAAGAAAAACGACAAAAAATGCTATGCTTAAAGTTTTTTTCGTCAATGACAAACAGGACATCTATCCATAAATAATGCGTAAAACGGCATTCTTTAGTTTTAAGAATCAATGTTTAATGCGTTTCTAAGGCTTTTGTTTCATTTTGAGAAAGTTTTTCTTCTCTCCATTAACCAATGAAAAGTGCCAATTCCAACCCTGCCCCCTCCCAAATTGGGTTCCAATGTGAAATTATCAGTTGAAACAAGTCTAACATATGTGATTCCTTGGTCTTGATTGTTGTTCATTGTCGACAATCAAACCAAAGGAGACCTATGAATCCCTCTCAAAATCAAGAAAAACGACAAAAAATGCTGTTTAAAAGTTTTTTTCGTCAATGACAAAACAGGACATCTATCCATAAATAATGCGTAAAACGGCATTCTTTAGTTTTAAGAATCAATGTTTAATGCGTTTCTAAGGCTTTTGTTTCATTTTGAGAAAGTTTTTCTTCTCTCCATTAACCAATGAAAAGTGCCAATTCCAACCCTGCCCCCTCCCAAATTGGGTTCCAATGTGAAATTATCAGTTGAAACAAGTCTAACATATGTGATTCCTTGGTCTTGATTGTTGTTCATTGTCGACAATCAAACCAAAGGAGACCTATGAATCCCTCTCAAAATCAAGAAAAACGACAAAAAATGCTTTGTTTAAAGTTTTTTTCGTCAATGACAAACAGGACATCTATCCATAAATAATGCGCAAAACGGCATTCTTTTGTTTTAAGAATCAATGTTTTATGCATTTCTAAGGACTTTTGTTTCATTTTGAGAAAGTTTTTCTTCTCTCCATTAACGAATGAAAAGTGCCAATTCCAACCCTGCCCCCTCCCAAATTGGGTTCAAATGTGAAATTATCAGTTGAAACAAGTCTAACATATGTGATTCCTTGGTCTTGATTGTTGTTCATTGTCGACAATCAAACCCAAAGGAGACCTATGAATCCCTCTCAAAATCAAGAAAAACGACAAAAAATGCTTTGTTTAAAGTTTTTTTCGTCAATGACAAACAGGACATCTATCCATAAATAATGCGCAAAACGGCATTCTTTTTGTTTTAAGAATCAATGTTTAATGCGTTTCTAAGGCTTTTGTTTCATTTGAGAAAGTTTTTCTTCTCTACATTAACCAATAAAAAGTGCCAATTCCAACCCTGCCCCCTCCCAAATTGGGTTCCAATGTGAAATTATCAGTTGAAACAAGTCTAACATATGTGATTCCTTGGTCTTGATTGTTGTTCATTGTCGACAATCAAACCAAAGGAGACCTATGAATCCCTCTCAAAATCAAGAAAAACGACAAAAAATGCTGTTTAAAGTTTTTTTCGTCAATGACAAACAGGACATCTATCCATAAATAATGCGTAAAACGGCATTCTTTAGTTTTATGAATCAATGTTTAATGCGTTTCTAAGGCTTTTGTTTCATTTTGAGAAAGTTTTTCTTCTCTCCATTAACCAATGAAAAGTGCCAATTCCAACCCTGCCCCCTCCCAAATTGGGTTCCAATGTGAAATTATCAGTTGAAACAAGTCTAAACATATGTGATTCCTTGGTCTTGATTGTTGTTCATTGTCGACAATCAAACCAAAGGAGACCTATGAATCCCTCTCAAAATCAAGAAAAACGATAGAAAACGCTTTGTTTAAAGTTTTTTTCGTCAATGACAAACAGGACATCTATCCATAAATAATGCGCAAAACGGCATTCTTTTGTTTTAAGAATCAAATGTTTTATGCGTTTCTAAGGCTTTTGTTTCATTTTGAGAAAGTTTTTCTTCTCTCCATTAACGAATGAAAAGTGCCAATTCCAACCCTGCCCCCTCCCCAAATTGGGTTCAAATGTGAAATTATCAGTTGAAACAAGTCTAACATATGTGATTCCTTGGTCTTGATTGTTGTTCATTGTCGACAATCAAACCAAAGGAGACCTATGAATCCCTCTCAAAATCAAGAAAAACGACAAAAAATGCTGTTTAAAAGTTTTTTTCGTCAATGACAAACAGGACATCTATCCATAAATAATGCGTAAAACGGCATTCTTTACTTTTAAGAATCAATGTTTAATGCGTTTCTAAGGCTTTTTGTTTCATTTTGAGAAAGTTTTTCTTCTCTCCATTAACCAATGAAAAGTGCCAATTCCAACCCTGCCCCCTCCCAAATTGGGTTCCAATGTGAAATTATCAGTTGAAACAAGTCCTAACATATGTGATTCCTTGGTCTTGATTGTTGTTCATTGTCGACAATCAAACCAAAGGAGACCTATGAATCCCTCTCAAAATCAAGAAAAACGATAGAAAACGCTTTGTTTAAAGTTTTTTTCGTCAATGACAAACAGGACATCTATCCATAAATAATGCGCAAAACGGCATTCTTTTGTTTTAAGAATCAATGTTTTATGCGTTTCTAAGGCTTTTGTTTCATTTTGAGAAAGTTTTTCTTCTCTCCATTAACCAATGAAAAGTGCCAATTCCAACCCTGCCCCCTCCCAAATTGGGTTCCAATGTGAAATTATCAGTTGAAACAAGTCTAACATATGTGATTCCTTGGTCTTGATTGTTATTCATTGTCGACAATCAAACCAAAGGAGACCTATGAATCCCTCTCAAAATCAGAAAAACGATAAAAAATGCTTTGTTTAAAGTTTTTTTCGTCAATGACAAACAGGACATCTATCCATAAATAATGCGTAAAACGGCATTCTTTAGTTTTAAGAATCAATGTTTTATGCGTTTCTAAGGCTTTTGTTTCATTTTGAGAAAGTTTTTCTTCTCTCCCATTAACCAATGAAAAGTGCCAATTCCAACCCTGCCCCCTCCCAAATTGGGTTCCAATGTGAAATTATCAGTTGAAACAAGTCTAACATATGTGATTCCTTGGTCTTGATTGTTGTTCATTGTCGACAATCAAACCAAAGGAGACCTATGAATCTCTCTCAAAATCAAGAAAAACCGATAAAAAATGCTTTGTTTAAAGTTTTTTTGTCAATGACAAACAGGACATCTATCCATAAAATAATGCGTAAAACGGCATTCTTTAGTTTTAAGAATCAATGTTTTATGCGTTTCTTAAGGCTTTTGTTTCATTTTGAGAAAGTTTTTCTTCTCTCCATTAACCAATGAAAAGTGCCAATTCCAACCCTGCCCCCTCCCAAATTGGGTTCAAAATGTGAAATTATCAGTTGAAACAAGTCTAACATATGTGATTCCTTGTGTCTTGATTGTTGTTCATTGTCGACAATCAAACCAAAGGAGACCTATGAATCCCTCTCAAAATCAAGAAAAACGACAAAAAATGCTTTGTTTAAAGTTTTTTTTCGTCAATGACAAACAGGACATCTATCCATAAATAATGCGCAAAACGGCATTCTTTTGTTTTAAGAATCAATGTTTTATGCGTTTCTAAGGCTTTTGTTTCATTTTGAGAAAGTTTTTCTTCTCTCCATTAACCAATGAAAAGTGCCAATTCCAACCCTGCCCCCCTCCCAAATTGGGGTTCCAATGTGAAATTATCAGTTGAAACAAGTCTAACATTCCCTTGGTCTTGATTGTTGTTCATTGTCGACAATCAAACCAAAGGAGACCTATGAATCCCTCTCAAAATCAGAAAAACGACAAAAAATGCTTTGTTTAAAGTTTTTTTCGTCAATGACAAACAGGACATCTATCCATAAATAATGCGCAAAACGGCATTCTTTAGTTTTAAGAATCAATGTTTTAATGCGTTTCTAAGGCTTTTGTTTCATTTTGAGAAAGTTTTTCTTCTCTCCATTAACCAATGAAAAGTGCCAATTCCAACCCTGCCCCCTCCCAAATTGGGTTCCAATTTGAAATTATCAGTTGAAACAAGTCTAACATATGTGATTCCTTGGGTCTTGATTGTTGTTTCATTGTCGACAATCAAACCAAAGGAGACCTATGAAATCCCTCTCAAAATCAAGAAAAACGACAAAAAATGCTTTGTTTAAAGTTTTTTTCGTCAATGACAAACAGGACATCTATCCATAAATAATGCGCAAAAACGGCATTCTTTAGTTTTAAGAATCAATGTTTAATGCGTTTCTAAGGCTTTTGTTTCATTTTGAGAAAGTTTTTCTTCTCTCCATTAATCCAATGAAAAGTGCCAATTCCAACCCTGCCCCCTCCCGAATTGGGTTCCAATGTGAAATTATCAGTTGAAACAAGTCTAACATATGTTGATTCCCTTGGTCTTGATTGTTGTTCATTGTCGACAATCAAACCAAAGGAGACCTATGGAATCCCTCTCAAAATCAAGAAAAACGGACAAAAAATATGCTTTGTTTAAAGTTTTTTTCGTCAATGACAAACAGGACATCTATCCATAATAATGCGCAAAACGGCATTCTTTAGTTTTAAGAATCAATGTTTAATGCGTTTCTAAGGCTTTTGTTTCATTTTGAGAAAGTTTTTCTTCTCTCCATTAACCAATGAAAAGTGCCAATTCCAACCCTGCCCCCTCCCAAATTGGGTTCAAATGTGAAATTATCAATTGAAACAAGTCTAACATATGTGATTCCTTGGTCTTGATTGTTGTTCATTGTCGACAATCAAACCAAAGGAGACCTATGAATCCCTCTCAAAATCAAGAAAAAACGACAAAAAATGCTTTGTTTCAAAGTTTTTTTCGTCAATGACAAACAGGACATCTATCCATAAATAATGCGCAAAACGGCATTCTTTTGTTTTAAGAATCAATGTTTTATGCGTTTCTAAGGCTTTTGTTTCATTTTGAGAAAGTTTTTCTTCTCTCCATTAACCAATGAAAAAGTGCCAATTCCAACCCTGCCCCCTCCCAAATTGGGTTCCAATGTGAAATTATCAGTTGAAACAAGTCTAACATATGTGATTCCTTGGTCTTGATTGTTGTTCATTGTCGACAATCAAACCAAAGGAGACCTATGAATCCCTCTCAAAATCAAGAAAAAACGACAAAAATGCTGTTTAAAGTTTTTTTCGTCAATGACAAACGGACATCTATCCATAAATAATGCGTAAAACGGCATTCTTTAGTTTTAAGAATCAATGTTTAATGCGTTTCTAAGGCTTTTGTTTCATTTTGAGAAAGTTTTTCTTCTCCTCCATTAACCAATGAAAAGTGCCAATTCCAACCCTGCCCCCTCCCAAATTGGGTTCCAATGTGAAATTATCAGTTGAAACAAGTCTAACATATGTGATTCCTTGGTCTTGATTGTTATTCATTGTCGACAATCAAACCAAAGGAGACCTATGAATCCCTCTCAAAATCAAGAAAAACGATAAAAAAATGCTTTTGTTTAAAGTTTTTTTCGTCAATGACAAACAGGACATCTATCCATAAATTAATGCGTAAAACGGCATTCTTTTGTTTTAAGAATCAATGTTTTATGCGTTTCTAAGGCTTTTGTTTCATTTTGAGAAAGTTTTTCTTCTCTCCATTAACCAATGAAAAGTGCCAATTCCAACCTGCCCCCCTCCCAAATTGGGTTCCAATGTGAAATTATCAGTTGAAACAAGTCTAACATATGTGATTCCTTGGTCTTGATTGTTGTTCATTGTCGACAATCAAACCAAAGGAGACCTATGAATCCCTCATCAAAATCAAGAAAAACGACAAAAAATGCTTTGTTTAAAGTTTTTTTCGTCAATGACAAACAGGACATCTATCCATAAATAATGCGCAAAACGGCATTCTTTTGTTTTAAGAATCAATGTTTTATGCGTTTCTAAGGCTTTTGTTTCATTTTGAGAAAGTTTTTCTCTCTCATTAACGAATGAAAAGTGGCCAATTCCAACCCTGCCCCCTCCCAAATTGGGTTCAAATGTGAAATTATCAATTGAAACAAGTCTAACATATGTGATTCCTTGGTCTTGATTGTTGTTCATTGTCGACAATCAAACCAAAGGAGACCTATGAATCCCTCTCAAAATCAGAAAAACGACAAAAAATGCTTTGTTTAAAGTTTTTTTCGTCAATGACAAACAGGGACATCATATCCATAAATAATGCGCAAAACGGCATTCTTTTGTTTTAAGAATCAATGTTTTATGCGTTTCTAAGGCTTTTGTTTCATTTTGAGAAAGTTTTTCTTCTCTCCATTTAACCAATGAAAAGTGCCAATTCCAACCCTGCCCCCTCCCAAATTGGGTTCAAATATGTGAAATTATCAATTGAAACAAGTCTAACATATGTTATTCCTTGGTCTTGATTGTTGTT
>NW_027286191.1:0-36619 GCF_022747635.1 Hetaerina americana
TTCCAGGGAGAACTCCCCGATTTTATGTATTTTTTGTGTTTTTGGTGATTTCGTAAATTTTCTCTCAATTATTTCCTTCCAAATTTCTCAACCTTCTTTTTTAATAATTCGTTGGTTTTGGAAAAATACGTTTTTTTAATGTAATCAAGTATTTTTCTGGCATTTCCAAATAAAACTACTCGTTTAATTTTTTCCCGTGTTTTCGGTGATATAGTTAAATTTAAAATCATTTTTTCATCATATGTTGATTTCTACACCGCAAAATATGTAGTTTTAATTTAAACACGTAATTTATGTGGTATTTAAACGGACAACTGCTCGTCTTTATTTATTTTTTGTGATTTCGATGCAATCGTTATTTTACCCTAGATATTCTCCTTTCAAGAGTTACAAACTACTTTTATCGGTATTCCTTGAAATTTCAATCGCGAAATATGGGTAATTTTCAAAACACGTATTTTTGTGGCGAGTACACTGAAAACTGCTAGCTTTATATCAATCTTAATATTTTCGAAAAAATGCGTGTTTTCTCTAAATATATTTAATTTAAGTAATTAAAACACCTCTTTTCATCATTTGATGATTTCTTCATCGCAGAGTATGTCCTTTTAATTTTAACACGCATATAAAATGGTATTTCATCGATTTTATTGATTTCTTTGTGTTTAAGCTGAAAAGGTAAATTTTCTCTCAAATATTTCCTTCCAAGTTTTTCAAACTTAATTATTCAAAATTTGTTGGTTTTTCAACCGCAAGCATTTGTGTTATGATTTTCCACGCGCATGTTTTGCGGTGTCCACTTAAAACGGCTAGTTTTCATCCAATGATCGTATTTCGGATGAAATCGCGTTCTTTCTCTAAATTTCTTTAATTTAAGTAAACCAAACTCCTTTTTTGTTTATTTCTCCATCGCTTAAAATGTCGTTTTAATTTAAACAAGAATTTGCAGTTGAGTTACAACAGAAATGAGCTCGTTTATATCTATTTTCCGTGTTTTCAATGAAATCGTTAAATTTTACACTCCTTTTTTCATGATTTGTTAATTTCTCCATCGAAAAATACGATATTTTAATGTAAACACGTGTGTTGTGGTATTTCCAAATAAATGAACTCGTTTAATTTTTTTTCCGTGTTTTCGATGATATCGTTAAATTTCAAACCCATTTTTTCATCATTCCTTGATTAATCCATCGCAAAATATGAAGTTTTAATTTAAAAACGTAATTTATGTGGTATTTAAACGGACAACTGCTCGTCTTCATTTACTTTTTGTGATTTCGATGCAATCGTTATTTTACCCTAGATATTCTCCTTTTAAGAGTTCCAAACTACTTTTATCGGTATTCCTTGAAATTTCAATCGCGAAATATGGGTAATTTTCAAAACACGTATTTTTTGTGGCGAGTACACTGAAAACTGCTAGCTTTATATCAATCTTAATATTTTCGAAAAAATGCGTGTTTTCTCTAAATATATTTAATTTAAGTAATTAAAACACCTCTTTTCATCATTTGATGATTTCTTCATCGCAGAGTATGTCCTTTTAATTTTAACACGCATTTAAAATGGTATTTCCTCGATTTTATGGATTTCTTTGTGTTTAAGCTGAAAAGGTAAATTTTCTCTCAATTATTTCCTTCCAAGTTTTTCAAACTTAATTATTCAAAATTTGTTGGTTTTTCAACCGCAAGCATTTGTGTTATGATTTTCCACGCGCATGTTTTGCGGTGTCCACTTAAAACGGCTAGTTTTCATCCAATGATCGTATTTCGGATGAAATCGCGTTCTTTCTCTAAATTTCTTTAATTTAAGTAAACCAAACTCCTTTTTTTGTTTATTTCTCCATCGCTTAAAATGTCGTTTTAATTTAAACAAGAATTTGCAGTTGAGTTTCAACAGAAATGAGCTCGTTTATATCTATTTTCCGTGTTTCAATGAAATCGTTAAATTTTACACTCCTTTTTTTCATGATTTGTTAATTTCTCCATCGAAAAATACGATATTTTAATGTAAACACTTGTGTTGTGGTATTTCCAAATAAATCAACTCGTTTAATTTTTTCTGGGTTTTCGATGATATCGTTAAATTTCAAACCCCTTCTTTCATCATTCCTTGATTCTCCACCGCAAAATATGAAGTTTTAATTTAAAAACGTAATTTATGTGGCATTCAAACGGAAAAACTGCTCGTTTTTATTTACTTTTCGTGTTTTCGATGCAATCGTTATTTATCCTCGATAATTTCCTTTCAAGAGTTTCAAACACCTTTTTTCATCATTCGATGATTTCTTTTTCGCGGAGTATGTCGTTTTCATTTTAACACGCATTTTAAATTGGTACTTCCACAGAGAACTGTTCGGTTTTTTAAATTTTCGTGTTTTTTATGTGATCGTTAATTTTCTCTCAATATTTTCCTTTCAAGTATATCGAACTACTTTTTTCAAAATTCGTTGAATTTTCAATCGCAGAAATTGGTGTGATGATTTTTAAGCTCGCATGTTTTGTGTCGAGTTGACTGAGAAATGTAAGTTCTTTTTCAATCTTCGTATTTTTGATGTAATCTTTTATTTTCTCTAACTTTTTTCAATTTCATTGATTCAAGCGCCTTTCTTCATCATTCGTTGATTTATCTATCGAAAATATGTCCGTTAATTTGAACACTTGTTCTATGCGGTATTTCCACAGAAAACTGCTCTATTTCATCTTCCTACGTATTTTCGATGAAATCGCGTATTTTTTTTAATCCGTTGATTTTTCAATCGAAAAACAGTTGTTATTATTATCAACGCGTATGTTTTGGTCAATTCCACTGAAAACTGCTAGTTTTTATTTTATCTTCTTATTTTCGATGAAATTAATCAATAAACATTTTTTCAATTCAAGGTTTTCAAAAGACGTTTTTCATTATTCTCTTTCTTTTGATCGCAAATTATATCTTTATAATTTAAACTAGTATTTGATGATGGATTTCCACAGAGATTGTTTTTATGTTTTTTTTGGTGAAATCGTAAATTTTCTCTCAATTATTACCTTCCAAAATTTTCAAACAACTTTTTTCAAAATTCGTTGGTTTTTTTAACCGCAAACATTGGTGTTATGATTTTCCACGCGCATGTTTTGCGGCATGTCCACTGAAAACGGCTAGTTTTCATTTAATAATCGTATTTTCGATTAAAACGCGTACTCTCTCTAAATTTCTTCAATTTAGGTAAATCAAACTCCTTCTTCCTCTATTTCTTCAACGCTAAAAATGTCGTTTTAATTTAAACAAGTTTTTGAAGAGGAGTTTCCACATAAAAGTGCTCGTTTTTATCTTTTTTTTCGTGTTTTCAATGAAATCGTTAAGTTTTTTAAAGCCCTTTTTTCATGATTTGTTAGTTTCTCCATCGAAAAATACGTTATATTGAATGTAAACACGTATCAATGGTTTTTCCACATAAAACAACTCGTTTAATTATTTTCCGTGTTTTTGATGATATCGTTAAATTTCAAACCCATTTTTTCATCATTCGTTGATATCCCCTTCGCAAAATATATCGTTTGAATTTTAACATCCGTTTTAAATTGGTATTACCACAGAGAACAGCTCTTTTTATTTAATTTTCGTTTTTTTTGATGAAATCGGTAATTTTCTCTCAATATTTTCCTTTTAAGTATTTCGAATTACTTTTTTCAAAATTCGTTAAATTTTCAATCGCAAAATATGGTTAATTATTTAAACACGTATGTTTTGAGGCGAGTACACTGAAAACTGGTAGTTTTTATTCAATCATCGTATTTTTTTATGCATTCACGTATTTTCTCAACGCAGAGTATGTCGTTTTAATTTTAACACGAATTAAAATCGGTATTTCCACTGATAACAGCTCGATTATATTTAATTTTCGTGCTTTCGAAGTGATCGTTAATAATCTCTCAATATTTTCCTTTCAAGTATATCGAACTACTTTTTTCAATATTCGTTGAATTTTTAATAGCAGAAATTTGTGTTTTGATTTTAAGCGCGCATGTTTTGTGGCGAGTTCACTGAGAACAGCTAGTTCTCATTCAATCTTCGTATTTTCAATGTTATCTCGTATTTTTCTTTAACTTTTTTCAATTTCATTGTTTGAAGCGCCATTCTTCATCATTCAATGATTTATGTATCGAAAATATGTTTCGTTAATTTGAACACGGGTTTTATGTGGTATTTCCACAGAAAACTGCTCGTTTTTATTCAATCTACGTATTTTCAAAGAAATCTCTTATTTTTTTTAATTCTTTCATTTTTCGATCGAAAAAAAGTTTTTATTATTATCAACGCGTACTTTTTGTAGCCATTCCACTAAAAACTGCAAGTGTTTACTTTATCTTCTTTTCGTTGTCTTTTAAATCACAAATTTATCGTTATAATTTAAACTAGTATTTGATGTGGTATTTCCAGAGATAACTTCTCGTTTTTAAGTATTTTTTGTGTTTTTTGCTGAAATCGTAAATTTTCTCTATATAATTTCCTTCCAAGTTTTTCAAACTACATTTTTCAAAATTCGTTAGTTTTTTTAACCGCAAACATTGGTGTTATGATTTTCCACGCGCATGTTTTGGGGCGTGTCCACTGAAAACGACTAGTTTTTATCCAATGATCGTATTTTGGATGAAAACGCGAACTTTCTCTAAATTTCTTCAAGTTAAGATAATCGAACTACTTTTTCGTTTATAGCTCCTTCGCTAAAAATGTCGTTTTAATTTAAACAAGTATTTGAAGTGGAGTTTTCACAGAAAACAGCTCGTTTTTATTTATTTTCCGTGTTTTCGATGACATCTTTTCTTTCATCATTCGTTGATTTCTCCATCGCAAACTATGTTGTCTTATTTCAACACGTATTTAATATAGTATTTCCAGACTACTTTATTCAAAATTCGTTGATTTTTCAATCGGAATGTAGGTCGGATTATTTGAAACGCGAATGTTTTTGGGCGAGTCCACTGCAAAATGCTAGTTTTTATTCAATCATCGCATTTTTCATGCATTCACGTATTTTCTTAACATTTTTCAATTCAAGTCATTTTAACTCTTTTTTTCCTTATTCGTTGTCTTTACATCGCAAATTATATCGTTATAATTTAAACTAGTATTTGATGTGGGATTTCCAGGGGGGGGGGGGAGAGGGACTCCCCGATTTTATGTATTTTTTGTGTTTTTGGTGATTTCGTAAATTTTCTCTCAATTATTTCCTTCCAAATTTCTCAACCTTCTTTTTTAATAATTCGTTGGTTTTGGAAAAATACGTTTTTTTTAATGTAATCAAGTATTTTTCTGGCATTTCCAAATAAAACTACTCGTTTAATTTTTTCCCGTGTTTTCGGTGATATAGTTAAATTTAAAATCATTTTTTCATCATATGTTGATTTCTACACCGCAAAATATGTAGTTTTAATTTAAACACGTAATTTATGTGGTATTTAAACGGACAACTGCTCGTCTTTATTTATTTTTTGTGATTTCGATGCAATCGTTATTTTACCCTAGATATTCTCCTTTCAAGAGTTACAAACTACTTTTATCGGTATTCCTTGAAATTTCAATCGCGAATATGGGTAATTTTCAAAACACGTATTTTTTGTGGCGAGTACACTGAAAACTGCTAGCTTTATATCAATCTAATATTTTCGAAAAAATGCGTGTTTTCTCTATATATATTTAATTTAAGTAATTAAAACACCTCTTTTCATCATTTGATGATTTCTTCATCGCAGAGTATGTCCTTTTAATTTTAACACGCATATAAAATGGTATTTCATCGATTTTATTGATTTCTTTGTGTTTAAGCTGAAAAGGTAAATTTTCTCTCAATTATTTCCTTCCAAGTTTTTCAAACTTAATTATTCAAAATTTGTTGGTTTTTCAACCGCAAGCATTTGTGTTATGATTTTCCACGCGCATGTTTTGCGGTGTCCACTTAAAACGGCTAGTTTTCATCCAATGATCGTATTTCGGATGAAATCGCGTTCTTTCTCTAAATTTCTTTAATTTAAGTAAACCAAACTCCTTTTTTGTTTATTTCTCCATCGCTTAAAATGTCGTTTTAATTTAAACAAGAATTTGCAGTTGAGTTACAACAGAAATGAGCTCGTTTATATCTATTTTTCCGTGTTTTCAATGAAATCGTTAAATTTTACACTCCTTTTTTCATGATTTGTTAATTTCTCCATCGAAAAATACGATATTTTAATGTAAACACGTGTGTTGTGGTATTTCCAAATAAATGAACTCGTTTAATTTTTTTTCCGTGTTTTCGATGATATCGTTAAATTTCAAACCCATTTTTTCATCATTCCTTGATTAATCCATCGCAAAATATGAAGTTTTAATTTAAAAACGTAATTTATGTGGTATTTAAACGGACAACTGCTCGTCTTCATTTACTTTTTGTGATTTCGATGCAATCGTTATTTTACCCTAGATATTCTCCTTTTAAGAGTTCCAAACTACTTTTATCGGTATTCCTTGAAATTTCAATCGCGAAATATGGGTAATTTTCAAAACACGTATTTTTTGTGGCGAGTACACTGAAACTGCTAGCTTTATATCAATCTTAATATTTTCGAAAAAAATGCGTGTTTTCTCTAAATATATTTAATTTAAGTAATTAAAACACCTCTTTTCATCATTTGATGATTTCTTCATCGCAGAGTATGTCCTTTTAATTTTAACACGCATTTAAAATGGTATTTCATCGATTTTATTGATTTCTTTGTGTTTAAGCTGAAAAGGTAAATTTTCTCTCAATTATTTCCTTCCAAGTTTTTCAAACTTAATTATTCAAAATTTGTTGGTTTTTCAACCGCAAGCATTTGTGTTATGATTTTCCACGCGCATGTTTTGCGGTGTCCACTTAAAACGGCTAGTTTTCATCCAATGATCGTATTTCGGATGAAATCGCGTTTCTTTCTCTAAATTTCTTTAATTTAAGTAAACCAAACTCCTTTTTTGTTTATTTCTCCATCGCTTAAAATGTCGTTTTAATTTAAACAAGAATTTGCAGTTGAGTTTCAACAGAAATGAGCTCGTTTATATCTATTTTCCGTGTTTTCAATGAAATCGTTAAATTTTACACTCCTTTTTTCATGATTTGTTAATTTCTCCATCGAAAAATACGATATTTTAATGTAAACACGTGTGTTGTGGTATTTCCAAATAAATGAACTCGTTTAATTTTTTTCCGTGTTTTCGATGATATCGTTAAATTTCAAACCCCTTCTTTCATCATTCCTTGATTTCTCCACCGCAAAATATGAAGTTTTAATTTAAAAACGTAATTTATGTGGCATTCAAACGGAAAACTGCTCGTTTTTATTTACTTTTCGTGTTTTCGATGCAATCGTTATTTATCCTCGATAATTTCCTTTCAAGAGTTTCAAACACCTTTTTTCATCATTCGATGATTTCTTTTTCGCGGAGTATGTCGTTTTAATTTTAACACGCATTTAAATTGGTACTTCCACAGAGAACAGCTCGGTTTTTTAAATTTTCGTGTTTTTTATGTAATCGTTAATTTTCTCTCAAAATTTTCCTTTCAAGTATATCGAACTACTTTTTTCAAAATTCGTTGAATTTTCAATCGCAGAATTGGTGTGATGATTTTAAGCGCGCATGTTTTGTGGCGAGTTCACTGAGATCTGTAAGTTCTTTTTCAATCTTCGTATTTTTGATGTAATCTTGTATTTTCTCTAACTTTTTTCAATTTCATTGATTCAAGCGCCTTTCTTCATCATTCGTTGATTTATCTATCGAAAATATGTCCGTTAATTTGAACACTTGTTCTATGCGGTATTTCCACAGAAAACTGCTCTATTTCATCTTCCTACGTATTTTCGATGAAATCGCGTATTTTTTTTAATCCGTTGATTTTTCAATCGAAAAACAGTTGTTATTATTATCAACGCGTATGTTTTGGTCAATTCCACTGAAAACTGCTAGTTTTTATTTTATCTTCTTATTTTCGATGAAATTAATCAATAAACATTTTTTCAATTCAAGGTTTTCAAACGACGTTTTTCATTATTCTCTTTCTTTTAGATCGCAAATTATATCTTTATAATTTAAACTAGTATTTGATAATGGATTTCCACAGAGATTGTTTTTATGTTTTTTTGGTGAAATCGTAAATTTTCTCTCAATTATTACCTTCCAAATTTTCAAACAACTTTTTTCAAAATTCGTTGGTTTTTTAACCGCAAACATTGGTGTTATGATTTTCCACGCGCATGTTTTGCGGCATGTCCACTGAAAACGGCTAGTTTTCATTTAATAATCGTATTTTCGATTAAAACGCGTACTCTCTCTAAATTTCTTAAATTTAGGTAAATCAAACTCCTTTTTCCTCTATTTCTTCAACGCTAAAAATGTCGTTTTAATTTAAACAAAGTTTTTGAAGTGGAGTTTCCACATAAAAGTGCTCGTTTTTATCTTTTTTTCGTGTTTTCAATGAAATCGTTAAGTTTTAAAGCCCTTTTTTCATGATTTGTTAGGTTTCTCCATCGAAAAATACGTTATATTGAATGTAAACACGTATCAATGGTTTTTCCACATAAAACAACTCGTTTCCACATAAAACAACTCGTTTAAATATTTTCCGTGTTTTTGATGATATCGTTAAATTTCAAACCCATTTTTTCATCATTCGTTGATTTCTCCACCGCAAAATATATCGTTTGAATTTTAACATCCGTTTTAAATTGGTATTACCACAGAGAACAGCTCTTTTTATTTAATTTTCGTGTTTATGATGAAATCGGTAATTTTCTCTCAATATTTTCCTTTTAAGTATTTCGAATTACTTTTTTCAAAATTCGTTAAATTTTCAATCGCAAAATATGGTTAATTATTTAAACGTATGTTTTGAGGCGAGTACACTGAAAACTGGTAGTTTTTATTCAATCATCGTATTTTTTATGCATTCACGTATTTTCTCAACGCAGAGTATGTCGTTTTAATTTTCACACGCATTAAAATCGGTATTTCCACTGATAACAGCTCGTTTATATTTGATTTTCGTGCTTTCGATGTGATCGTTAATAATCTCTCAATATTTTCCTTTCAAGTATATCGAACTACTTTTTTCAATATTCGTTGATTTTTAATAGCAGAAATTTGTGTTTTGATTTTAAGCGCGCATGTTTTGTGGCGAGTTCACTGAGAACAGCTAGTTCTCATTCAATCTTCGTATTTTCAATGCAATCTCGTATTTTCTTTAACTTTTTTCAATTTCATTGTTTGAAGCGCCATTCTTCATCATTCGTTGATTTATCTATCGAAAATATGTTCGTTAATTTGAACACTGGTTTTATGTGGTATTTCCACAGAAAACTGCTCGTTTTTATTCGATCTACGTATTTTCGAAGAATCTCGTATTTTTTTTTAATTCTTTGATTTTTCGATCGAAAAAAAGTTTTTATTATTATCAACGCGCACGTTTTGTGGCCATTCAAATAAAAACTGCAAGTGTTTACTTTATCTTCTTTTCGTTGTCTTTTAAATCACAAATTTATCGTTATAATTTAAACTAGTATTTGATGTGGTATTTCCAGAGATAACTTCTCGTTTTTAAGTATTTTTTGTGTTTTTGCTGAAATCGTAAATTTTCTCTATATAATTTCCTTTCAAGTTTTTCAAACTACATTTTTCAAAATTCGTTAGTTTTTTAACACCAAACATTGGTGTTATGATTTTCCACGCGCATGTTTTTGGGCGTGTCCACTGAAACGACTAGTTTTTATCCAATGATCGTATTTTGGATGAAAACGCGAACTTTCTCTAAATTTCATCAAGTTAAGATAATCAAACTACTTTTTCGTTTATATCTCCTTCGCTAAAAATGTCGTTTTACTTTAAACAAGTATTTGAAGTGTAGTTTTCACAGAAAACAGCTCGTTTTTATTTATTTTCCGTGTTTTTGATGAAATCGTTTAATTTAAAACCTCTTCTTTCATCATTCGTTGATTTCTCCATCGCAAACTATGTTGTCTTATTTCAACACGTATTTAATGTAGTATTTCCAGACTACTTTATTCAAATTCGTTGATTTTTCAATCGGAATATAGGTCGGATTATTTGAAACGCGAATGTTTTGGGGCGAGTCCACTGAAAACTGCTAGTTTTTAATCAATCATCGCATTTTTCATGCATTCACGTATTTTCGTAACATTTTTTCAATTCAAGTCATTTTAACTGTTTTTTTCCTTATTCGTTGTCGATTACATCGCAAATTATATCGTTATAATTTAAACTAGTATTTAATGTGGGATATCCAGGGAGAACTCCTCGATTTTATGTATTTGTATGTTGTCTTATTTCAACACGTATTTAATGTAGTATTTCCAGACTACTTTATTCAAAATTCGTTGATTTTTCAATCGTAATGTAGGTCGGATTATTTGAAACGCGAATGTTTTTGGGCGAGTCCACTGCAAAATGCTAGTTTTTATTCAATCATCGCATTTTTCATGCATTCACGTATTTTCTTAACATTTTTTCAATTCAAGTCATTTTAACTCTTTTTTCCTTATTCGTTGTCTTTTACATCGCAAATTATATCGTTATAATTTAAACTAGTATTTGATGTGGGATTTCCAGGAGAACTCCCCGATTTTATGTATTTTTGTGTTTTTGGTGATTTCGTAAATTTTCTCTCAATTATTTCCTTCCAAATTTCTCAACCTTCTTTTTTAATAATTCGTTGGTTTTGGAAAAATACGTTTTTTAATGTAATCAAGTATTTTTCTGGCATTTCCAATAAAACTACTCGTTTAATTTTTTCCCGTGTTTCGGTGATATAGTTAAATTTAAAATCATTTTTTCATCATATGTTGATTTCTACACCGCAAAATATGTAGTTTTAATTTAAACACGTAATTTATGTGGTATTTAAACGGACAACTGCTCGTCTTTATTTACTTTTTGTGATTTCGATGCAATCGTTATTTTACCCTAGATATTCTCCTTTCAAGAGTTACAAACTACTTTTATCGGTATTCCTTGAAATTTCAATCGCGAAATATGGGTAATTTTCAAAACACGTATTTTTGTGGCGAGTACACTGAAAACTGCTAGCTTTATATCAATCTTAATATTTTCGAAAAAATGCGTGTTTTCTCTAAATATATTAATTTAAGTAATTAAAACACCTCTTTTCATCATTTGATGATTTCTTCATCGCAGAGTATGTCCTTTTAATTTTAACACGCATTTAAAATGGTATTTCATCGATTTTATTGATTTCTTTGTGTTTAAGCTGAAAAGGTAAATTTTCTCTCAATTATTTCCTTCCAAGTTTTTCAAACTTAATTATTCAAAATTTGTTGGTTTTTCAACCGCAAGCATTTGTGTTATGATTTTCCACGCGCATGTTTTGCGGTGTCCACTTAAAACGGCTAGTTTTCATCCAATGATCGTATTTCGGATGAAATCGCGTTCTTTCTCTAAATTTCTTTAATTTAAGTAAACCAAACTCCTTTTTTGTTTATTTCTCCATCGCTTAAAATGTCGTTTTAATTTAAACAAGAATTTGCAGTTGAGTTTCAACAGAAATGAGCTCGTTTATATCTATTTTCCGTGTTTTCAATGAAATCGTTAAATTTTACACTCCTTTTTTCATGATTTGTTAATTTCTCCATCGAAAAATACGATATTTTAATGTAAACACTTGTGTTGTGGTATTTCCAAATAAATCAACTCGTTTAATTTTTTTCTGTGTTTTCGATGATATCGTTAAATTTCAAACCCCTTCTTTCATCATTCCTTGATTTCTCCACCGCAAATATGAAGTTATTTAATTTAAAAACGTATTTATGTGGCATTCAAACGGAAAACTGCTCGTTTTTATTTACTTTTCGTGTTTTCGATGCAATCGTTATTTATCCTCGATAATTTCCTTTCAAGAGGTTCAAACACCTTTTTTCATCATTCGATGATTTCTTTTTCGCGGAGTATGTCGTTTTCATTTTAACACGCATTTAAATTGGTACTTCCACAGAGAACTGTTCGGTTTTTTAAATTTTGGTGTTTTTTATGTGATCGTTAATTTTCTCTCAATATTTTCCTTTCAAGTATATCGAACTACTTTTTTCAAAATTCGTTGAATTTTCAATCGCAGAAATTGGTGTGCTGATTTTAAGCTCGCATGTTTTGTGTCGAGTTGACTGAGAAATGTAAGTTCTTTTTCAATCTTCGTATTTTTGATGTAATCTTTTATTTTCTCTAACTTTTTTCAATTTCATTGATTCAAGCGCCTTTCTTCATCATTCGTTGATTTATCTATCGAAAATATGCCCGTTAATTTGAACACTTGTTTTATGCGGTATTTCCACAGAAAACTGCTCTATTTCATCTTCCTACGTATTTTCGATGAAATCGCGTATTTTTTTTAATCCGTTGATTTTTCAATCGAAAAACAGTTGTTATTATTATCAACGCGTATGTTTTGGTCAATTCCACTGAAAACTGCTAGTTTTTATTTTATCTTCTTATTTTCGATGAAATTAATCAATAAACATTTTTTCAATTCAAGGTTTTCAAACGACGTTTTTCATTATTCTCTTTCTTTTAGATCGCAAATTATATCTTTATAATTTAAACTAGTATTTGATAATGGATTTCCACAGAGATTGTTTTTATGTTTTTTTGGTGAAATCGTAAATTTTCTCTCAATTATTACCTTCCAAAATTTTCAAACAACTTTTTTCAAAATTCGTTGGTTTTTTAACCGCAAACATTGGTGTTATGATTTTCCACGCGCATGTTTTGCGGCATGTCCACTGAAAACGGCTAGTTTTCATTTATAATCGTATTTTCGATTAAAACGCGTACTCTCTCTAAATTTCTTAAATTTAGGTAAATCAAACTCCTTTTTCCTCTATTTCTTCAACGCTAAAAATGTCGTTTTAATTTAAACAAGTTTTTGAAGTGGAGTTTCCACATAAAAGTGCTCGTTTTTATCTTTTTTTCGTGTTTTCAATGAAATCGTTAAGTTTTAAAGCCCTTTTTTCATGATTTGTTAGTTTCTCCATCGAAAAATACGTTATATTGAATGTAAACACGTATCAATGGTTTTTCCACATAAAACAACTCGTTTAAATATTTTCCGTGTTTTTGATGATATCGTTAAATTTCAAACCCATTTTTTCATCATTCGTTGATTTCTCCACCGCAAAATATATCGTTTGAATTTTAACATCCGTTTTAAATTGGTATACCACAGAGAACAGCTCTTTTTATTTAATTTTCGTGTTTATGATGAAATCGGTAATTTTCTCTCAATATTTTCCTTTTAAGTATTTCGAATTACTTTTTTCAAAATTCGTTAAATTTTCAATCGCAAAATATGGTTAATTATTTAAACGTATGTTTGAGGCGAGTACACTGAAACTGGTAGTTTTTATTCAATCATCGTATTTTTTATGCATTCACGTATTTTCTCAACGCAGAGTATGTCGTTTTAATTTTCACACGCATTAAAATCGGTATTTCCACTGATAACAGCTCGTTTATATTTGATTTTCGTGCTTTCGATGTGATCGTTTATAATCTCTCAATATTTTCCTTTCAAGTATATCGAACTACTTTTTTCAATATTCGTTGAATTTTAATAGCAGAAATTTGTGTTTTGATTTTAAGCGCGCATGTTTTGTGCGAGTTCACTGAGAACAGCTAGTTCTCATTCAATCTTCGTATTTTCAATGCAATCTCGTATTTTCTTTAACTTTTTTCAATTTCATTGTTTGAAGCGCCATTCTTCATCATTCGTTGATTTATCTATCGAAAATATGTTCGTTAATTTGAACACTGGTTTTATGTGGTATTTCCACAGAAAACTGCTCGTTTTTATTCGATCTACGTATTTTCGAAGAAATCTCGTATTTTTTTTTAATTCTTTGATTTTTCGATCGAAAAAAAGTTTTTATTATTATCAACGCGCACGTTTTGTGGCCATTCAAATAAAAACTGCAAGTGTTTACTTTATCTTCTTTTCGTTGTCTTTTAAATCACAAATTTATCGTTATAATTTAAACTAGTATTTGATGTGGTATTTCCAGAGATAACTTCTCGTTTTTAAGTATTTTTTGTGTTTTTGCTGAAATCGTAAATTTTCTCTATATAATTTCCTTTCAAGTTTTTCAAACTACATTTTTCAAAATTCGTTAGTTTTTTAACACCAAACATTGGTGTTATGATTTTCCACGCGCATGTTTTTGGGCGTGTCCACTGAAAACGACTAGTTTTTATCCAATGATCGTATTTTGGATGAAAACGCGAACTTTCTCTAAATTTCATCAAGTTAAGATAATCAAACTACTTTTTCGTTTATATCTCCTTCGCTAAAAATGTCGTTTTACTTTAAACAAGTATTTGAAGTGTAGTTTTCACAGAAAACAGCTCGTTTTTATTTATTTTCCGTGTTTTTGATGAAATCGTTTAATTTAAAAACCTCTTCTTTCATCATTCGTTGATTTCTCCATCGCAAACTATGTTGTCTTATTTCAACACGTATTTAATGTAGTATTTCCAGACTACTTTATTCAAAATTCGTTGATTTTTCAATCGGAATATAGGTCGGATTATTTGAAACGCGAATGTTTTGGGGCGAGTCCACTGAAAACTGCTAGTTTTTAATCAATCATCGCATTTTTCATGCATTCACGTATTTTCGTAACATTTTTTCAATTCAAGTCATTTTAACTGTTTTTTTCCTTATTCGTTGTCGATTACATCGCAAATTATATCGTTATAATTTAAACTAGTATTTAATGTGGGATATCCAGGGAGAACTCCTCGATTTTATGTATTTGTATGTTGTCTTATTTCAACACGTATTTAATGTAGTATTTCCAGACTACTTTATTCAAAATTCGTTGATTTTTCAATCGTAATGTAGGTCGGATTATTTGAAACGCGAATGTTTTTGGGCGAGTCCACTGCAAAATGCTAGTTTTTATTCAATCATCGCATTTTTCATGCATTCACGTATTTTCTTAACATTTTTTCAATTCAAGTCATTTTAACTCTTTTTTTCCTTATTCGTTGTCTTTTACATCGCAAATTATATCGTTATAATTTAAACTAGTATTTGATGTGGGATTTCCAGGGAGAACTCCCCGATTTTATGTATTTTTTGTGTTTTTGGTGATTTCGTAAATTTTCTCTCAATTATTTCCTTCCAAATTTCTCAACCTTCTTTTTTAATAATTCGTTGGTTTTGGAAAAATACGTTTTTTTAATGTAATCAAGTATTTTTCTGGCATTTCCAAATAAAACTACTCGTTTAATTTTTTCCCGTGTTTTCGGTGATATAGTTAAATTTAAAATCATTTTTTCATCATATGTTGATTTCTACACCGCAAAATATGTAGTTTTAATTTAAACACGTAATTTATGTGGTATTTAAACGGACAACTGCTCGTCTTTATTTACTTTTTGTGATTTCGATGCAATCGTTATTTTACCCTAGATATTCTCCTTTCAAGAGTTACAAACTACTTTTATCGGTATTCCTTGAAATTTCAATCGCGAAATATGGGTAATTTTCAAAACACGTATTTTTTGTGGCGAGTACACTGAAAACTGCTAGCTTTATATCAATCTTAATATTTTCGAAAAAATGCGTGTTTTCTCTAAATATATTTAATTTAAGTAATTAAAACACCTCTTTTCATCATTTGATGATTTCTTCATCGCAGAGTATGTCCTTTTAATTTTAACACGCATTTAAAATGGTATTTCATCGATTTTATTGATTTCTTTGTGTTTAAGCTGAAAAGGTAAATTTTCTCTCAATTATTTCCTTCCAAGTTTTTCAAACTTAATTATTCAAAATTTGTTGGTTTTTCAACCGCAAGCATTTGTGTTATGATTTTCCACGCGCATGTTTTGCGGTGTCCACTTAAAACGGCTAGTTTTCATCCAATGATCGTATTTCGGATGAAATCGCGTTCTTTCTCTAAATTTCTTTAATTTAAGTAAACCAAACTCCTTTTTTGTTTATTTCTCCATCGCTTAAAATGTCGTTTTAATTTAAACAAGAATTTGCAGTTGAGTTACAACAGAAATGAGCTCGTTTATATCTATTTTCCGTGTTTTCAATGAAATCGTTAAATTTTACACTCCTTTTTTCATGATTTGTTAATTTCTCCATCGAAAAATACGATATTTTAATGTAAACACGTGTGTTGTGGTATTTCCAAATAAATGAACTCGTTTAATTTTTTTCCGTGTTTTCGATGATATCGTTAAATTTCAAACCCATTTTTTCATCATTCCTTGATTAATCCATCGCAAAATATGAAGTTTTAATTTAAAAACGTAATTTATGTGGCATTCAAACGGAAAACTGCTCGTTTTTATTTACTTTTCGTGTTTTCGATGCAATCGTTATTTATCCTCGATAATTTCCTTTCAAGAGTTTCAAACACCTTTTTTCATCATTCGATGATTTCTTTTTCGCGGAGTATGTCGTTTTCATTTTAACACGCATTTAAATTGGTACTTCCACAGAGAACTGTTCGGTTTTTTAAATTTTGGTGTTTTTTATGTGATCGTTAATTTTCTCTCAATATTTTCCTTTCAAGTATATCGAACTACTTTTTTCAAAATTCGTTGAATTTTCAATCGCAGAAATTGGTGTGCTGATTTTAAGCTCGCATGTTTTGTGTCGAGTTGACTGAGAAATGTAAGTTCTTTTTCAATCTTCGTATTTTTGATGTAATCTTTTATTTTCTCTAACTTTTTTCAATTTCATTGATTCAAGCGCCTTTCTTCATCATTCGTTGATTTATCTATCGAAAATATGCCCGTTAATTTGAACACTTGTTTTATGCGGTATTTCCACAGAAAACTGCTCTATTTCATCTTCCTACGTATTTTCGATGAAATCGCGTATTTTTTTTAATCCGTTGATTTTTCAATCGAAAAACAGTTGTTATTATTATCAACGCGTATGTTTTGGTCAATTCCACTGAAAACTGCTAGTTTTTATTTTATCTTCTTATTTTCGATGAAATTAATCAATAAACATTTTTTCAATTCAAGGTTTTCAAACGACGTTTTTCATTATTCTCTTTCTTTTAGATCGCAAATTATATCTTTATAATTTAAACTAGTATTTGATAATGGATTTCCACAGAGATTGTTTTTATGTTTTTTTGGTGAAATCGTAAATTTTCTCTCAATTATTACCTTCCAAAATTTTCAAACAACTTTTTTCAAAATTCGTTGGTTTTTTAACCGCAAACATTGGTGTTATGATTTTCCACGCGCATGTTTTGCGGCATGTCCACTGAAAACGGCTAGTTTTCATTTAATAATCGTATTTTCGATTAAAACGCGTACTCTCTCTAAATTTCTTAAATTTAGGTAAATCAAACTCCTTTTTCCTCTATTTCTTCAACGCTAAAAATGTCGTTTTAATTTAAACAAGTTTTTGAAGTGGAGTTTCCACATAAAAGTGCTCGTTTTTATCTTTTTTTCGTGTTTTCAATGAAATCGTTAAGTTTTAAAGCCCTTTTTTCATGATTTGTTAGTTTCTCCATCGAAAAATACGTTATATTGAATGTAAACACGTATCAATGGTTTTTCCACATAAAACAACTCGTTTAAATATTTTCCGTGTTTTTGATGATATCGTTAAATTTCAAACCCATTTTTTTCATCATTCGTTGATTTCTCCACCGCAAAATATATCGTTTGAATTTTAACATCCGTTTTAAATTGGTATTACCACAGAGAACAGCTCTTTTTATTTAATTTTCGTGTTTATGATGAAATCGGTAATTTTCTCTCAATATTTTCCTTTTAAGTATTTCGAATTACTTTTTTCAAATTCGTTAAATTTTCAATCGCAAAATATGGTTTATTATTTAAACACGTATGTTTTGAGGCGAGTACACTGAAAACTGGTAGTTTTTATTCAATCATCGTATTTTTTATGCATTCACGTATTTTCTCAACGCAGAGTATGTCGTTTTAATTTTCACACGCATTAAAATCGGTATTTTCACTGATAACAGCTCGTTTATATTTGATTTTCGTGCTTTCGATGTGATCGTTAATAATCTCTCAATATTTTCCTTTCAAGTATATCGAACTACTTTTTTCAATATTCGTTGAATTTTAATAGCAGAAATTTGTGTTTTGATTTTAAGCGCGCATGTTTTGTGGCGAGTTCACTGAGAACAGCTAGTTCTCATTCAATCTTCGTATTTTCAATGCAATCTCGTATTTTCTTTAACTTTTTCAATTTCATTGTTTGAAGCGCCATTCTTCATCATTCGTTGATTTATCTATCGAAAATATGTTCGTTAATTTGAACACGGGTTTTATGTGGTATTTCCACAGAAAACTGCTCGTTTTTATTCGATCTACGTATTTTCGAAGAAATCTCGTATTTTTTTTAATTCTTTGATTTTTCGATCGAAAAAAAGTTTTTATTATTATCAACGCGCACGTTTTGTGGCCATTCAAATAAAAACTGCAAGTGTTTACTTTATCTTCTTTTCGTTGTCTTTTAAATCACAAATTTATCGTTATAATTTAAACTAGTATTTGATGTGGTATTTCCAGAGATAACTTCTCGTTTTTAAGTATTTTTTGTGTTTTTGCTGAAATCGTAAATTTTCTCTATATAATTTCCTTCCAAGTTTTTCAAACTACATTTTTCAAAATTCGTTAGTTTTTTAACCGCAAACATTGGTGTTATGATTTTCCACGCGCATGTTTTGGGGCGTGTCCACTGAAACGACTAGTTTTTATCCAATGATCGTATTTTGGATGAAAACGCGAACTTTCTCTAAATTTCATCAAGTTAAGATAATCAAACTACTTTTTTCGTTTATATCTCCTTCGCTAAAAATGTCGTTTTACTTTAAACAAGTATTTGAAGTGTAGTTTTCACAGAAAACAGCTCGTTTTTATTTATTTTCCGTGTTTTCGATGACATCGTTTAATTTAAAACCTCTTCTTTCATCATTCGTTGATTTCTCCATCGCAAACTATGTTGTCTTATTTCAACACGTATTTAATGTAGTATTTCCAGACTACTTTATTCAAAATTCGTTGATTTTTCAATCGGAATATAGGTCGGATTATTTGAAACGCGAATGTTTTGGGGCGAGTCCACTGAAAACTGCTAGTTTTTAATCAATCATCGCATTTTTCATGCATTCACGTATTTTCGTAACATTTTTTCAATTCAAGTCATTTTAACTCTTTTTTTCCTTATTCGTTGTCGATTACATCGCAAATTATATCGTTATAATTTAAACTAGTATTTAATGTGGGATATCCAGGGAGAACTCCTCGATTTTATGTATTTGTATGTTGTCTTATTTCAACACGTATTTAATGTAGTATTTCCAGACTACTTTATTCAAAATTCGTTGATTTTTCAATCGTAATGTAGGTCGGATTATTTGAAACGCGAATGTTTTGGGGCGAGTCCACTGAAAACTGCTAGTTTTTATTCAATCATCGCATTTTTCATGCTTTCACGTATTTTCTAAACATTTTTTCAATTCAAGTCATTTTAACTCTTTTTTTCCTTATTTTTTGTCTTTTACATCGCAAATTATATCGTTATAATTTAAACTAGTATTTGATGTGGGATTTCCAGGGAGAACTCCTCGATTTTATGAATTTTTTTGTGTTTTTGGTGATTTCGTAAATTTTCTCTCAATTATTTCCTTCCAAATTTCTCAATCTTCTTTTTTAATAATTCGTTGTTTTGGAAAACTACGTTTTTTTAATGTAATCCAGTATTTTTCTGGTATTTCCAAAAATAACTACTCGTTTAATTTTTTTCCGTGTTTTCGATGATATAGTTAAATTTAAAACTCATTTTTTCAACATATGTTGATTTCTCCACCGCAAAATATGTAGTTTTAATTTAAACACGTAATTTATGTGGTAATTAAACGGACAACTGCTCGTCTTTATTTACTTTTCGTGTTTTCGATGCAAGCGTTATTTTACCCTAGATATTCTCCTTTCAAGAGTTAAAAACTACTTTTATCGGTATTCCTTGAAATTTCAATCGCAAAATATGGGTAATTTTCAAAACACGTATGTTTTGTGGCGAGTACACTGAAAACTGCTAGCTTTTTATCCATCTTTATATTTTCGATGAAATGCGAGTTTTCCCTAAATATATTTAATTTATGTAATTAAAACACCTTTTTTCATCATTTGATAATTTCTTCAACGCAGAGTATGTCCTTTTAATTTTAACACGCATTTAAAATGGTATTTCATCGATTTTATGGATTTCTTTGTGTTTAAGCTGAAAAGGTAAATTTTCTCGTCAATTATTTCCTTCCAAGTTTTTCAAACTTAATTATTCAAAATTTGTTGGTTTTTCAACCGCAAGCATTTGTGTTATGATTTTCCACGCGCATGTTTTGCGGTGTCCACTTAAAACGGCTAGTTTTCATCCAATGATCGTATTTTGGATGAAATCGCGTTCTTTCTCTAAATTTCTTTAATTTAAGTAAACCAAACTCCTTTTTCGTTTATTTCTCCATCGCTTAAAATGTCGTTTTAATTTAAACAAGTATTTGCAGTTGAGTTTCAACAGAAATGAGCTCGTTTATATCTATTTTCCGTGTTTTCAATGAAATCGTTAAATTTTACACTCCTTTTTTCATGATTTGTTAATTTCTCCATCGAAAAATACGATATTTTAATGTAAACACTTGTGCTGTGGTATTTCCAAATAAATCAACTCGTTTAATTTTTTCTATGTTTTCGATGATATCGTTAAATTTCAAACCCCTTCTTTCATCATTCCTTGATTTTCTCCTCCGCAAAATATGAAGTTTTAATTTAAAAACGTAATTTATGTGGCATTCAAACGGAAAACTGCTCGTTTTTATTTACTTTTCGTGTTTTCGATGCAATCGTTATTTATCCTCGATAATTTCCTTTCAAGAGTTTCAAACACCTTTTTTCATCATTCGATGATTTCTTTTTCGCGGAGTATGTCGTTTTAATTTTAACACGCATTTAAATTGGTACTTCCACAGAGAACTGTTCGGTTTTTTTAAATTTTGGTGTTTTTTATGTGATCGTTAATTTTCTCTCAATATTTTCCTTTCAAGTATATCGAACTACTTTTTTCAAATTCGTTGAATTTTCAATCGCAGAAATTGGTGTGATGATTTTAAGCGCGCATGTTTTGTGTCGAGTTCACTGAGAAATGTAAGTTATTTTTCAATCTTCGTATTTTTGATGTAATCTTTTATTTTCTCTAACTTTTTTCAATTTCATTGATTCAAGCGCCTTTCTTCATCATTCGTTGATTTATCTATCGAAAATATGTCCGTTAATTTGAACACTTGTTTTATGCGGTATTTCCACAGAAAACTGCTCGATTTCATCTTCCTACGTATTTTCGATGAAATCGCGTATTTTTTTTAATCCGTTGATTTTTCAATCGAAAAACAGTTGTTATTATTATCAACGCGTATGTTTTGGTCAATTCCACTGAAAACTGCTAGTTTTTACTTGATCTTCTTATTTTCGATGAAATTAATCATTAAACATTTTTTCAATTCAAGGTTTTCAAAAGACGTTTTTCATTATTCTCTTTCTTTTAGATCGCAAATTATATCTTTATAATTTAAACTAGTATTTGATGATGGATTTCCACAGAGATTGTTTTTATGTTTTTTTTTGGTGAAATCGTAAATTTTCTCTCAATTATTACCTTCCAAAATTTTCAAACAACTTTTTTCAAAATTCGTTGGTTTTTTAACCGCAAACATTGGTGTTATGATTTTCCACGCGCATGTTTTGCGGCATGTCCACTGATAACGGCTAGTTTTCATTTAATAATCGTATTTTCGATTAAAACGCGTACTCTCTTTAAATTTCTTCAATTTAGGTAAACAAACTCCTTTTTCCTCTATTTCTTCAACGCTAAAAATGTCGTTTTAATTGAAACAAACTTTTTGGGTGGAGTTTCCACATGAAAGTGCTCGTTTTTATCTTTTTTTCGTGTTTTCAATGAAATCGTTAAGTTTTAAAGCCCTTTTTTCATGATTTGTTAGTTTCTCCATCGAAAAATACGTTATATTGAATGTAAACACGTATCAATGGTTTTTCCACATAAAACAACTCGTTTAATTATTTTCCCGTGTTTTTGATGATATCGTTAAATTTCAAACCCATTTTTTCATCATTCGTTGATTTCTCCACCGCAAAATATATCGTTTGAATTTTAACATCCATTTTAAATTGGTATTACCACAAGGAACAGCTCTTTTTATATAATTTTCGTGTTTTTGATGAAATCGGTAATTTTCTCTCAATATTTTCCTTTTAAGTATTTCGAATTACTTTTTTCAAAATTCGTTAAATTTTCAATCGCAAAATATGGTTAATTATTTAAACACGTATGTTTTGAGGCGAGTACACTGAAAACTGGTAGTTTTTATTCAATCATCGTATTTTTTATGCATTCACGTATTTTCTCAACGCAGAGTATGTCGTTTTAATTTTCACACGCATTAAAACCGGTATTTCCACTGAGAACAGCTCGTTTATATTTAATTTTCGTGCTTTCGATGTGATCGTTAATAATCTCTCAATATTTTCCTTTCAAGTATATCGAACTACTTTTTTTAATATTCGTTGAATTTTTAATAGCAGAAATTTGTGTTTTGATTTTAAGCGCGCATGTTTTGTGGCGAGTTCACTGAGAACAGCTAGTTCTCATTCAATCCTCGTATTTTCAATGTAATCTCGTATTTTCTTTAACTTTTTTCAATTTCATTGTTTGAAGCGCCATTCTTCATCATTCGTTGATTTATCTATCGAAAATATGTTCGTTAATTTGAACACGGGTTTTATGTGGTATTTCCACAGAAAACTGCTCGTTTTTATTCAATCTACGTATTTTCGAAGGAATCTCGTATTTTTTTAATTCTTTGATTTTTCGATCGAAAAAAAGTTTTTATTATTATCAACGCGTACATTTTGTGGCCATTCAACTAAAAACTGTAAGTGTTTACTTTATCTTCTTTTCGTTGTCTTTTAAATCACAAATTTATCTTTATAATTTAAACTAGTATTTGATGTGGTATTTCCAGAGATAACTTCTCGTTTTTAAGTATTTTTTGTGTTTTTGCTGAAATCGTAAATTTTCTCTATATAATTTCCTTCCAAGTTTTTCAAACTACATTTTTCAAAATTTGTTAGTTTTTTAACCGCAAACATTGGTGTTATGATTTTCCACGCGCATGTTTTGGGGCGTGTCCACTGAAAACGACTAGTTTTTATCCAATGATCGTATTTTGGATGAAAAGGCGAACTTTCTCTAAATTTCTTCAAGTTAAGATAATCAAACTACTTTTTCGTTTATATCTCCTTCGCTAAAAATGTCGTTCTAATTTAAACAAGTATTTGTAGTGGAGTTTTCACAGAAAACAGCTCGTTTTTATTTATTTTCCGTGTTTTCAATGACATCGTTTAATTAAACACCTTTTCTTTCATCATTCGTTGATTTCTCCATCGCAAACTATGTTGTCTTATTTCAACACGTATTTAATGTAGTATTTCCAGACTACTTTGTTCAAAATTCGTTGATTTTTCAATCGGAATGTAGGTCGGATTATTTGAAACGCGAATGTTTTAAGGCGAGTCCACTGAAAACTGCTAGTTTTTATTCAATCATCGCATTTTTCATGCATTCACGTATTTTTTAAACATTTTTTCAATTCAAGTCATTTTAACTCTTTTTTTCCTTATTCGTTGTCTTTTACATCGCAAATTATATCGTTATAATTCAAACTAGTATTTGATGTGGGATTTCCAGGGAGAACTCCCCGATTTTATGTGTTTTTTTGTGTTTTTGGTGATTTCGTAAATTTTCTCTCAATTATTTCCTTCCAAATTTCTCAACCTTCTTTTTTTTTAATTCGTTGTTTTGGAAAACTACGTTTTTTTTAATGTAATCAAGTATTTTTCTGGTATTTCCAAATAAAACTACTCGTTTAATTTTTTTCCGTGTTTTCGATGATATAGTTAAATTTCAAACTCATTTTTTCATCATATGTTGATTTCTCCACCGCAAAATATGTAGTTTTAATTTAAACACGTAATTTATGTGGTATTTAAACGGACAACTGCTCGTCTTCATTTACTTTTTGTGATTTCGATGCAATCGTTATTTTACCCTAGATATTCTCCTTTTAAGAGTTCCAAACTACTTTTTTCGGTATTCCTTGAAATTTCAATCGCAAAATATGGGTAATTTTCAAAACACGTATGTTTTGTGGCGAGTACACTAAAAACTGCTAGATTTTTATTAATCTTCGTATTTTCGATGAAATGCGTATTTTCTCTAAATATATTTAATTTAAGTAATTAAAACACCTCTTTTCATCATTTGATGATTTCTTCATCGCAGAGTATGTCGTTTTAATTTTAACACGCATTAAAATCGGTATTTCCACTGAGAACAGCTCGTTTATATTTAATTTTCGTGTTTTATATGTATTCGTTAATTTTCTCTCATTATTTTCCTTTCAAGTATGTCGAACTACTTTTTTCAAAATTCGTTACATTTTCAATCGCAGAAATTGGTGTAATGATTCTAAGCGCGCATGTTTTCTGGCGAGTTCACTGAGAACTGTTAGTTCTTTTTTAATCTTCGTATTTTCGATGTAATATCGTATTTTCTCTAACTTTTTTCAATTTCATTGATTCAAGCGCCTTTCTTCATCATTCGTTGATTTATCTATCGAAAATATGTCCGTTAATTTGAACACTTGTTTTATGTGGTATTTCCACAGAAAACTGCTCGTTTTCATCTTCCTACGTATTTTCGATGAAATCGCGTTTATTTTTTAATCCGTTGATTTTTCAATCGAAAAATAGTTGTTATTATTATCTACGCGTATGTTTTGGTCAATTCCACTGAAAACTGCTAGTTTTTACTTTATCTTCTTATTTTCGATGAAATTAATCAATAAACATTTTTTCAATTCAAGGTTTTCAAAGGAGGTTTTTCATTATTCTTTGTCTTTTACATCGCAAATTATATCTTTATAATTTAAACTAGTATTTGATGATGGATTTCCACAGAGAACTGCTTGTTTTTATGTTTTTTTTGGGTTTTTTGGTGAAATCGTAAATTTTTTCTCAATTATTACCGTCCAAGTTTTTCAAACTACTTTTTTCTAAATTCGTTGGTTTCTTAACCGCAAACATTGGTGTTATGATTTTCCACGCGCATGTTTTGCGGCATGTCCACTGAAAACGGCTAGTTTTCATTTAATAATCGTATTTTCGATTAACACGCGTACTCTCTCTAAATTTCTTCAATTTAGGTAAATTAAACTCCTTTTTCCTCTATTTTTTCAACGCTAAAAATGTCGTTTTAATTTAAACAAGTTTTTGAATGGAGTTTCCACATAAAAGTGCTCGTTTTTATCTTTTTTCCGAGTTTTCAATGAAATCGTTAAGTTTTCATTGAAAACACGGAAAAACACGAACATTGCCCTTTTTTCATGATTTGTTAATTTCTCCATCGAAAAATACGTTATATTGAATGTAAACACGTATTAATGGCTTTTCCACATAAAACAACTCGTTTAATTCATTTTCCGTGTTTTTGATGATATCGTAAAATTTCAAACCCATTTTTTCATCATTCGTTGATTTCTCCACCGCAAAATATATCGTTTTAATTTTAACACGCATTTTAAATTGGTATTGCCACAGAGAACAGCTATTTTTATTTAATTTTCGTGTTTTTGATGGAATCGGTAATTTTCTCTCAATATTTTCCTTTTAAGTATTTCGAACTACTTTTTTCAAAATTCGTTAAATTTTCAATCGCAAAATATGGTTAATTATTTAAACACGTATGTTTTGAGGCGAGTACACTGAAAACTGGTAGTTTTTATTCAATCATCGTATTTTTTATGCATTCACGTATTTTCTCAACGCAGAGTATGTAGTTTTAATTTTAACATGCATTAAAATCGGTATTTCCACTGAGAACAGCTCGTTTATATTGAATTTTCGTGTTTTCGATGTGATCGTTCATAATCTCTCAATATTTTCCTTTCAAGTATATCGAACTACTTTTTTCAAAATTCGTTGAATTTTTAATACCAGAATTTTGTGTTTTGATTTTAAGCGCGCATGTTTTGTTGCGAGTTCACTTAGAACAGCTATTTCTCTTTCAATCTTCGTATTTTCAATGTAATCTCGTATTTTCTTTAACTTTTTTCAATTTCATTGTTTGAAGCGCTATTCTTCATCATTGGTTGATTTATCTATCGAAAATATGTTCGTTAATTTGAACACGGGTTTTAAGTGGTATTTCCACAGAAAACTGCTCGTTTTTATTCAATCTACGTATTTTCGAAGAAATCGCGTATTTTTTTTAATCCGTTGATTTTTCGATCGAAAAAAGTTGTTATTATTATCAACGCGTACGTTTTGTAGCCATTCCACTGAAAACTGCAAGTGTTTACTTTATCTTCTTTTCGTTGTCTTTTAATCATATTATATCGTTATAATTTAAACTAGTATTTGATGTGGTATTTCCAGAGATAACTTCAACTAATTTTTCAAAATTCGTTAGTTTTTGAAACCGCAAACATTGGTGTTGTGATTTTCCACGCGCATGTTTGGCGGCGTGTCCAATGAAAACGATTAGTTTTCATCCAATGATCGTATTTTAGATGAAAACGCGAACTTTATCTAAATTTCCTCAATTTAAGATAATCAAACTACTTTTTCGTTTATATCTCCTTCGCTAAAATGTCGTTTTAACTTAAACAAGTATTTGAAGTGGAGTTTTCGCAGAAAACAGCTCGTTTTTATTTATTTTCCGTGTTTTCGATAACATCGTTTAATTTAAAACTTCTTCTTTCATCATTTGTTGATTTTTCCATCCCAGAAAATGTTGTCTTATTTCAACACGGATTTAATGTAGTAATTCCAAACTACTTTATTCAAAATTCTTTGATTTTTCAATCGGAATATAGGTCGGATTATTTGAAACGCGAATGTTTTGGGGCGAGTTCTCTGAAAACTGCTAGTTTTTATTCAATCATCGCATTTTTCATGCATTCACGTATTTTCTTAACATTTTTTCAATTCAAGTCATTTTTTTTCTTATTTCCACATTCGTTGTCTTTTACATCGCAAATTATATCGTTATAACTTAAACTAGTATTTGATGTGGGATTTCCATGGAGAACTCCTCGATTTAATGAATTTTTTGTGTTTTTGGCGAATTCGTAAATTTTCTCTCAATTATTTCCTTCCAAGTTTATCAAACTTCTTTTTTAACAATTCGTTGGTTTGGGAAAAATACGTTTTTTTAATGTAATCAAGAATTTTTCTGGCATTTCCAAATAAAACTACTCGTTTAATTTTTTTCCGTGTTTTCGATGATATAGTTAAATTTCAAACTCATTTTTTCATCATATGTTGATTTCTCCACCGCAAAATATGTAGTTTTAATTTAAACACGTAATTTATGTGTTATTAACTGCTCGTCTTTATTTACTTTTCGTGATTTCGATGCAATCGTTATTTTACCCTAGAGATTCTCCTTTCAAGGGTTACAAACTACTTTTTTCGGTTTTCCTTGAAATTTCAATCGCAAAATATGGGTAGTTTTCAAAAAAGGTATGTTTTGTGGCGAGTACACTGAAAACTGCTAGCTTTTTATCAATCTTCGTATTTCCGATGAAATGCGTATTTTCTCTAAATATATTTAATTTAAGGAATTAAAACATCTCTTTTCATCATTTCATGATTTCCTCATCGCAGAGTATGTCGTTTTAATTTTAACACGCATTAAAATCGGTATTTCCACTGAGAACAGCTCGTTTATATTTAATTTTCGTGTTTTTTATGTATTCGTTAATTTTCTCTCAATATTTTCCTTTCAAGTATGTCGAACTACTTTTTTCAAAATTCGTTGCATTTTCAATCGCAGAAATTGGTGTAATGATTCTAAGAGCGCATGTTTTCTGGCGAGTTCACTGAGAACGGTTAGTTCTTTTTTAATCTTCGTATTTTCGATGTAATATCGTATTTTCTCTAACTTTTTTCAATTTCATTGATTCAAGCGCCTTTCTTCATCATTCGTTGATTTATCTATCGAAAATATGTCCGTTAATTTGAGCACTTATTTATGTGGTATTTCCACAGAAAACTGCTCGTTTTCATCTTCCTACGTATTTTCGATGAAATCGCGTATATTTTTTAATCCATTGATTTTTCAATCGAAAAATAGTTGTTATTATTATCTACGCGTATGTTTTGGTCAATTCCAATGAAAACTGCTAGTTTTTACTTTATCTTCTTATTTTCGATGAAATTAATCAATCAACATTTTTTCAATTCAAGGTTTTCAAACGACGTTTTTCATTATTCTTTTTCTTTTAGATCGCAAATTATATCTTTATAATTTAAACTAGTATTTGATGATGGATTTCCACAGAGAACTGCTTGTTGTTATGTTTTTTTGGGTTTTTTGGTGAAATCGTAAATGTTTTCTCAATTATTTCCGTCCAAGTTTGTCAAACAACTTTTTTCAAAATTCGTTGGTTTCTTAACCGCAAACATTGGTGTTATGATTTTCCACGCGCATGTTTTGCGGCATGTCCACTGAAAACGGCTAGTTTTCATTTAATAATCGTATTTTCGATTAACACGCGTACTCTCTCTAAATTTCTTCAATTTAGGTAAATCAAACTCCTTTTTCGTTTATTTCTTCAACGCTAAAAATGTCGTTTTAATTTAAAAATGTTTTTGAAGTGTAGTTTCCACATAAAAGTGCTCGTTTTTATCTTTTTTCCGTGTTTTCAATGAAATCGTTAAGTTTACATTGAAAACACGGAAAAACACGAACATTGCCCTTTTTTCATGATTTGTTAATTTCTCCATCGAAAGATACGTTATATTGAATGTAAACACGTATTAATGGCTTTTCCACATAAAACAACTCGTTTAATTATTTTCCGTGTTTTTGATGATATCGTTAAATTTCAAACCCATTTTTTCATCATTCGTTGATTTCTCCACCGCAAAATATATCGTTTTAATTTTAACACGCATTTTAAATTGGTATTGCCACAGAGAACAGCTATTTTTATTTAATTTTCGTGTTTTTGATGGAATCGGTAATTTTCTCTCAATATTTTCCTTTTAAGTATTTCGAACTACTTTTTTCAAAATTCGTTAAATTTTCAATCGCAAAATATGGTTAATTATTTAAACACGTATGTTTTGAGGCGAGTACACTGAGAACTGGTAGTTTTGATTCAATCATCGTATTTTTTTTGCATTCACGTATTTTCTCAACGCAGAGTATGTCGTTTTAATTTTAACATGCATTAAAATCGGTATTTCCACTGAGAACAGCTCGGTCATATTTAATTTTCGTGTTTTCGATGTGATAGTTCATAATCTCTCAATATTTTTCCTTTCATGTATATCGAACTACTTTTTTCAAAATTCGTTGAATTTTTAATAGCAGAAATTTGTGTTTTGATTTTAAGCGCGCATGTTTTGTGGCGAGTTCACTTAGAATAGCTATTTCTCTTTCAATCTTCGTATTTTCAATGTAATCTCGTATTTTCTTTAACTTTTTTCAATTTCATTGTTTGAAGCGCCATTCTTCATCATTCGTTGATTTATCTATCGAAAATATGTTCGTTAATTTGAACACGGGTTTTATGTGGCATTTCCACAGAAAACTGCTCGTTTTTATTCAATCTACGTATTTTCGAAGAAATCGCGCATTTTTTTTAATCCGTTGATTTTTCGATCGAAGAAAGGTGTTATTATTATCAACGCGTACGTTTTGTTGCCATTCCACTGAAAACTGCTAGTGTTTACCTTATCTTCTTTTCGTTTTCTTATAAATCACAAATTATATCGTTATAACTTAAACTAGTATTTGATGTGGTATTTCCAGAGATAACTTCTCGTTTTTAAGTATTTTTTGTGTTTTTGCTGAAATCGTAAATTTACACTCAATAATTTCCTTCCAAGTTTTTCAAACTACATTTTTCAAAATTCGTTAGTTTTTTAACCGCAAACATTGGTTTTATGATTTTCCACGCGCATGTTTTGCGGGGTGTCCACTGAAAACGACTAGTTTTCATCCAATAATCGTATTTTGGATGAAAACGCGTACTTTCTCTAAATTTCTTCAATTTAAGTAAATTAAACACTTTTTTCGTTTATATCTCCTTTGCTAAATATATCGTTTTAATTTAAACAAGTATTTGAAGTAGAGTTTCCACAGATAATAGATCGTTATTATTCAAATTCCGTGTTTTCGATAACATCGTTAAATTTCAATCTCCTTCATTCATCATTCGTTGATTTCTCAATCGCAAACTATGTTGTCTTATTTCAATACGTATTTAATGTAGTATTTCCAAACTACTTCATTCAAAATCCGTTGATTTTTCATTCGGAATGTAGGTTTGATTATTTTAAACGCGTACGTTTTGTGGCGAGTCCACTGAAAACTGCTAGTTTTTATTCCATCATCGCATTTTTCATGCATTCACGTATTTTCTCAACATTTTTCAACTCAACTCATTTTTACTCTTTTTTTCCTCATTCGTTGTTTTTTACATCGCAAATTATATCGTTATAACTTAAACCAGTATTTGATGTGGGATTTCCACGGAGAACTCCTCGATTTTATGTATTATTTTTGTGTTTTTGGTGAAATCGTAAATTTTCTCTCAATTATTTCCCTGCAAGTTTTTCTAACTACTTTTTTCAAAATTTGTTTGTTTTTTAACCGCAAACATTGGTGGCGCATGTTTTGCGGCATGTCCACTAAAAAGGCTATTTTTTATCCAATGATCGTATTTTCGATTAACACGCGTTCTCTCTCTAAATTTCTTCAATTTAGGTAAATCAAACTCCTTTTTCGTTTATTTCTTCAACGCTAAAAATGTCGTTTTAATTTAAACAAGTTTTTGAAGTGTATTTTCCACATAAAAGTGCTCGTTTTTATCTTTTTTCCGTGTTTTCCATGAAATCGTTAAGTTTTCCTTGAAAACACGGAAAAACACGAACATTGCCCTTTTTTCATGATTTGTTAATTTCTCCATCGAAAAACACGTTATATTGAATGTAAACACGTATGGCCTTTCCACTTAAAACAACTCGTTTAATTATTTTCCGTGTTTTTGGTGATATCGTTAAATTTCAAACCCATTTTTTCATCATTCGTTGATTTCTCCACCGCAAAATATATCGTTTTAATTTTAACACGCATTTTAAATTGGTATTGCCACAGAGAACAGCTATTTTTATTTAATTTTCGTGTTTTTGATGGAATCGGTAATTTTCTCTCAATATTTTCCTTTTAAGTATTTCGAACTACTTTTTTCAAAATTCGTTAAATTTTCAATCGCTAAATATGGTTAATTATTTAAACACGTATGTTTTGAGGCGAGTACACTGAAAACTGGTAGTTTTTATTCAATCATCGTATTTTTTATGCATTCACGTATTTTCTCAACGCAGAGTATGTCGTTTTAATTTTAACATGCATTAAAATCGATATTTCCACTGAGAACAGCTCGTTTATATTTAATTTTCGTGTTTTCGATGTGATCGTTCATAATCTCTCAATATTTTCCTTTCATGTATATCGAACTACTTTTTTCAAAATTCGTTGAATTTTTAATAGCAGAAATTTGTGTTTTGATTTTAAGCGCGCATGTTTTGTGGCGAGTTCACTGAGAACCGCTAGTTCTCTTTCAATCTTCGTATTTTCAATGTAATCTCGTATTTTCTTTAAATTTTTTAAATTTCATTGTTTGAAGCGCCATTCTTCATCATTCGTTGATTTATGTATCGAAAATATGTTCGTTAATTTGAACACGGGTTTTATGTGGTATTTTCACAGAAAACTGCTCGTTTTTATTCAATCTACGTATTTTCGAAGAAATCGCGTATTTTTTTTAAATTCGTTGATTTTTCGATCGAAAAAAAGTTTTTATTATTATCAACGCGTACGTTTTGTTGCCATTCCACTAAAAACTGCAAGTGTTTACTTTATCTTCTTTTCGTTTGCTTTTAAATCACAAATTTATCGTTATAATTTAAACTAGTATTTGATGTGGTATTTCCAGAGATAACTTCTCGTTTTAAAGTATTTTTTGTGTTTTTGCTGAAATCGTAAATTTTCTCTAAATAATTTCCTTCCAAGTTTTTCAAAATACATTTTTAAAAATTCGTTAGTTTTTGAAACCGCAAACATTGGTGTTATGATTTTCCACGCGCATGTTTTGCGGCGTGTCCAATGAAAACGATTAGTTTTCATCCAATGATCGTATTTTAGATGAAAACGCGAACTTTCTCTAAATTTCCTCAATTTAAGATAATCAAACTACTTTTTCGTTTATATCTCCTTCGCTAAAATGTCGTTTTCATTTAAACAAGTATTTGAAGAGGAGTTTTCACAGAAAACAGCTCGTTTTTATTTATTTTCCGTGTTTTCGATGACATCGTTTAATTTAAAACCTCTTTTTTCATCATTCGTTGATTTCTCCATCGCAAACTATGTTGTCTTATTTCAACACGTATTTAATGTAGTATTTCCAGACTATTTCATTCAAAATCCGTTGATTTTTCAATCGGAATGTAGGTTTGATTATTTTAAACGCGTACGTTTTGTGGCGAGTCCACTGAAAACTGCTAGTTTTTATTCAATCATCGCATTTTTCATGAATTCACGTATTTTCTCAACATTTTTCAACTCAAGTCATTTTTACTCTTTTTTTCCTCATTCGTTGTCTTTTACATCGCAAATTATATCGTTATAACTTAAACCAGTATTTGATGTGGGATTTCCACGGAGAAATCCTCGATTTTATGTATTTTTTGTGTTTTTCGTGAAATCGTAAATTTTCTCTCAATTATTTCCCTGCAAGTTTTTCAACTTACATTTTTCAAAGTTCGTTGGTTTTTTACCCGCAAACATTTGTGTTATGATTTTCCACGCGCATGTTTTGCGGTGTGTCCACTTAAAACGGCTAGTTTTCATCCAATGATCGTATTTTGGATGAAAACGCAAACTTTCTCTAAATTTCTTCAATTTAAGATAATCAAACTACTTTTTCGTTTATATCTCCCTCGCTAAAATGTCGTTTTAATTTAAACAAGTATTTGAAGTGGAGTTTCCACAGAAAATAGATCGTTATTATTTAAATTCCGTGTTTTCGATAACATCGTTAAATTTCAAACTCCTTCATTCAGCATTCGTTGATTTCTCAATCGCAAAATATGTCGTTTTATTTCAACACGTATTTAATGTAGTATTTACAAACTACTTCATTCAAAATCCGTTGATTTTTCAATCGGAATGTAGGTTTGATTATTTTAAACGCGTACGTTTTGTGGCGAGTCCACTGAAAACTGCTAGTTTTTATTCCATCATCGCATTTTTCATGCATTCACGTATTTTCTCAACATTTTTTCAACTCAAGTCATTTTAGCTCTTTTTTTCCTCATTCGTTGTCTTTTACATCGCAAATTATATCGTTATAACTTAAACTATCCGATGAAATGCGTATTTTCTCTAAATATATTTAATTTAAGGAATTAAAACATCTCTTTTCATCATTTCATGATTTCCTCATCGCAGAGTATGTCGTTTTAATTTTAACACGCATTAAAATCGGTATTTCCACTGAGAACAGCTCGTTTATATTTAATTTTCGTGTTTTTTATGTATTCGTTAATTTTCTCTCAATATTTTCCTTTCAAGTATGTCGAACTACTTTTTTCAAAATTCGTTGCATTTTCAATCGCAGAAATTGGTGTAATGATTCTAAGAGCGCATGTTTTCTGGCGAGTTCACTGAGAACGGTTAGTTCTTTTTTAATCTTCGTATTTTCGATGTAATATCGTATTTTCTCTAACTTTTTTCAATTTCATTGATTCAAGCGCCTTTCTTCATCATTCGTTGATTTATCTATCGAAAATATGTCCGTTAATTTGAGCACTTATTTATGTGGTATTTCCACAGAAAACTGCTCGTTTTCATCTTCCTACGTATTTTCGATGAAATCGCGTATATTTTTTAATCCATTGATTTTTCAATCGAAAAATAGTTGTTATTATTATCTACGCGTATGTTTTGGTCAATTCCAATGAAAACTGCTAGTTTTTACTTTATCTTCTTATTTTCGATGAAATTAATCAATCAACATTTTTTCAATTCAAGGTTTTCAAACGACGTTTTTCATTATTCTTTTTCTTTTAGATCGCAAATTATATCTTTATAATTTAAACTAGTATTTGATGATGGATTTCCACAGAGAACTGCTTGTTGTTATGTTTTTTTGGGTTTTTTGGTGAAATCGTAAATGTTTTCTCAATTATTTCCGTCCAAGTTTGTCAAACAACTTTTTTCAAAATTCGTTGGTTTCTTAACCGCAAACATTGGTGTTATGATTTTCCACGCGCATGTTTTGCGGAATGTCCACTAAAAAGGCTATTTTTTATCCAATGATCGTATTTTCGATTAACACGCGTACTCTCTCTAAATTTCTTCAATTTAGGTAAATCAAACTCCTTTTTCGTTTATTTCTTCAACGCTAAAAATGTCGTTTTAATTTTAAACAAGTTTTTGAAGTGTAGTTTCCACATAAAAGTGCTCGTTTTTATCTTTTTTCCGTGTTTTCAATGAAATCGTTAAGTTTTCATTGAAAACACGGAAAAACACGAACATTGCCCTTTTTTCATGATTTGTTAATTTCTCCATCGAAAAATACGTTATATTGAATGTAAACACGTATTAATGGCTTTTCCACATAAAACAACTCGTTTAATTATTTTCCGTGTTTTTGATGATATCGTTAAATTTCAAACCCATTTTTTCATCATTCGTTGATTTCTCCACCGCAAAATATATCGTTTTAATTTTAACACGCATTTTAAATTGGTATTGCCACAGAGAACAGCTTTTTTTATTTAATTTTCGTGTTTTTGATGGAATCGGTAATTTTCTCTCAATATTTTCCTTTTAAGTATTTCGAACTACTTTTTTCAAAATTCGTTAAATTTTCAATCGCAAAATATGGTTAATTATTTAAACACGTATGTTTTGAGGCGAGTACACTGAAAACTGGTAGTTTTGATTCAATCATCGTATTTTTTTTGCATTCACGTATTTTCTCAACGCAGAGTATGTCGTTTTAATTTTAACATGCATTAAAATCGGTATTTCCACTGAGAACAGCTCGGTCATATTTAATTTTCGTGTTTTCGATGTGATCGTTCATAATCTCTCAATATTTTCCTTTCATGTATATCGAACTACTTTTTTCAAAATTCGTTGAATTTTTAATAGCAGAAATTTGTGTTTTGATTTTAAGCGCGCATGTTTTGTGGCGAGTTCACTTAGAATAGCTATTTCTCTTTCAATCTTCGTATTTTCAATGTAATCTCGTATTTTCTTTAACTTTTTTCAATTTCATTGTTTGAAGCGCCATTCTTCATCATTCGTTGATTTATCTATCGAAAATATGTTCGTTAATTTGAACACGGGTTTTATGTGGCATTTCCACAGAAAACTGCTCGTTTTTATTCAATCTACGTATTTTCGAAGAAATCGCGCATTTTTTTTTAATCCGTTGATTTTTCGATCGAAAGAAAGGTGTTATTATTATCAACGCGTACGTTTTGTTGCCATTCCACTGAAAACTGTAAGTGTTTACTTTATCTTCTTTTCGTTGTCTTTTAAATCACAAATTTATCTTTATAACTTAAACTAGTATTTGATGTGGTATTTCCAGAGATAACTTCTCGTTTTTAAGTATTTTTTGTGTTTTTGCTGAAATCGTAAATTTACACTCAATAATTTCCTTCCAAGTTTTTCAACTTACATTTTTCAAAGTTCGTTGGTTTTTTTACCCGCAAACATTTGTGTTATGATTTTCCACGCGCATGTTTTGCGGTGTGTCCACTTAAAACGGCTAGTTTTCATCCAATGATCGTATTTTGGATGAAAACGCAAACTTTCTCTAAATTTCTTCAATTTAAGATAATCAAACTACTTTTTCGTTTATATCTCCCTCGCTAAAATGTCGTTTTAATTTAAACAAGTATTTGAAGTGGAGTTTCCACAGAAAATAGATCGTTATTATTTAAATTCCGTGTTTTCGATAACATCGTTAAATTTCAAACTCCTTCATTCAGCATTCGTTGATTTCTCAATCGCAAAATATGTCGTTTTATTTCAACACGTATTTAATGTAGTATTTACAAACTACTTCATTCAAAATCCGTTGATTTTTCAATCGGAATGTAGGTTTGATTATTTTAAACGCGTACGTTTTGTGGCGAGTCCACTGAAAACTGCTAGTTTTTATTCCATCATCGCATTTTTCATGCATTCACGTATTTTCTCAACATTTTTTCAACTCAAGTCATTTTAGCTCTTTTTTTCCTCATTCGTTGTCTTTTACATCGCAAATTATATCGTTATAACTTAAACTAGTATTTGATGCGGGATTTCCACGGAGAACTCCTCGATTTTATGTATTTTTTGTGTTTTCGGTGAAATCGTAAATTTTCTCTCAAA